>NC_091749.1:50697329-50929829 GCF_043380555.1 Nothobranchius furzeri
GAATTATTTCTCAGATATTTGCATTTATTACAGTTTTCATTTTTTCGTGAGATCATTTATGCGTCTTTTTAAGTCATGTAATAAAAAACACGATTATCTCACTCCAAATATTTCAGACATTTAAACAGATAAATAACAGATAATTAAACAAGTGGATGAATAAATGAATAAATTAATTAATTCAGTGAGTATCAGTCAAGTTAGAACCATAGGAAAACGGAGATAATCAGGTGGAAATGCAACACGGAAGTACTCGTATATCGTTACGTTAAAGAGCCGACAGCCTATCAGAAAACGGACTCGGGTGAATGGAAACCTGTTTCGTTGAGTAGCGCGTTTGAATGAAGAGGTGAACAGAACGGGGTCCGCACCTTCTAAAGGCTCTTTAGTGGCCAACGCGTGCACATTGCCTGGGCCTGAAGCATGTTGCTGTCAGTCAGAGGATGAGTCCAAGGCGCTGCAGCTCCAGGCAGGTGGGGACTCTGACAACAAGCACAGGCCCTGCGCTCCGGATGAAGACTACGATCCGGAGGCCCGCGAGTCAGATGAATGAGTTTTCAGCATTAGCCAATAAACGGTTTCCAGGTTCGGTGAGGGACCACGGGGTAGTTTTGGCGCATTCGTGTTTGGTGCAGTTTGCGTGTTGAGCTCTGCAGAGCTTTGACACCAAGCAGTGCTTCTGAGTGCAGGCTACGGACTGCCCTTTTGTTCTAAGGGGCTAGTCTGTGCACAAGTCTGCAGGAAACACACACACACACACACACGCACGCACACACACACACACACACACACACACACACGCACACACACACACACACACACACACACACACACACACACACACACACACACACACACACACACAAACACACACACACACACACACACACACACACACACACACACAGATGCGTTACTGTAAAAAAAAAGACAGGTGGAATTGGGAGATACAAATGCTTCTCATGTTTTTTTTTTTTTCCTTTCAGACTGAACCCACTGATTCAGCCACAGACTGTAACTTTAGAAAGGCGTGGCCCTGAGGAGAGGTGTGAGAGGTTTTGGCTCCTTTTTCCTCAACGTCCCCATAAATTGCATAGTTTCATAGTGTATGTGTTAGGAACCTGAAATTTTACAGTTCAGCTTTTTAAATGTGCAATCTGCTTATTTTTAAGCTTCTCAATCTTTGCACATCTAGAGGATCACAGTTGTGTTATTTGCAGATTTTGAGGCGCTTGTTACAAAAATGGAGAACACAAGCTTATAGCAGATTTCCATCCTCTCAGTTGGAAAAATTGTGAATGCACGTTTTAATTTATAACTGGATGTGAACATGTGCATTGTCAGCTAGACGTAAATGATGCAGAGTTTTAGGCTAGGGATAGTGTTGATTTCTGAAATTGGATTTTGTGCAGAGTGTATGCAAAATAAATATCTTGCTATAGATTGCATTACCGTTAAATATAATTTGGGTAAATTCTGGCTGCAGTTTTTTCCTGACTTTCTGCCTAGAGACCTCTTTACCGTGTGTTTTAACCACTCCCAACCATTGTTTTTTTTACCCATATTTATATATTAAGATTTGTAGAAACTGGAAAGTTTGTTTTAGAGATAATAGAGATAATTTATTAAAACAAACAGAATCTTGATTTATTTAACAAATTAAACCATTACTGACTTGATTCCGAGGAGAGGAAGTGAGTTCTCTGTAAAACTAAAGTTGTCTTGAGTACAAAAAGCAGATGGCTGAGGAGGGTTTTTTTAGCTCAGGTGGTACCTTACAGAATTTAAGGCACCTCATATCACTAATTCATAAAAGTGACTGCTCTGCCACAACTCAGTCCTGCCCACTGATGTGCAACACTGCACACAACAAAATCCAACACCTTTAGGGAGAGAATATTCTTCACAACACAGCATGAAATTAAGACTGATCTTCTTTGACAAAGTGTCTTAGCACTCGCTAGAAATTTGGCTCCAGCTGTTCAATGTTTTTTATTAAGCTGCATATGTGATGCTGTATACAAATGTACAAGAAATCAGAGTGATTGATGGGCGTGTGGAGCAAATGCAAGAGGGTGAGATGTTAGGATGTATCAGAGAAACATTCTGTTGCTGCTGCTTCACAAACCTGCCCGTTTAGGGAAAGAAAACCAACTAAATGCAGCATCATGGCTAAAAAGCTGTTTAATCTTCTACAAGAGAAAATAACCCTTTAAGATAAATGACAGAGGGGCAATAAAAGGAGAACTCTGTGGTGGCGGCCCAGCCACAAACACGGTGGCGGCTTTATTCTTTTAGGTATAAACACACCATCAAAACCATCTGTCATGTGTAAGTTATCAGTTACCATAACTTTTGAAATAATTCTAAACTGTATTTATTTACTAAGATTAAAGATCTAAATACAACTACAAGGTAACTTTTCAAAATGATTATTAATGATTCTGCTTGATTTAATATAAATTGAGTTTATCAAGGTGTCAGATAAACCACAACAAGGCAAAGATGTCATAAAAAATAATTAAAACTAAGAGCTACAGTAAGACCAATAAAGGCGCTGCAATGATAAAAAACAAAGGTAGTGTGGCTGGTTTTTATGGGTGTGCAGATATTGTGCTAAAGTACTGTACAGTGATCACATATTTGTTTTGTTTTGGGGACATTTGAGCTGTGGCTCCGTCCGTCCCTGGTCGACAGTCTCACTGCCTCAGGGTAAAGGCTGTTTCTCAACCTTGTGGTTGAGCAAGTTCCTAGTTAGCATGGTGTGCAATAATAATTCAATCGCTTGACTGAAATTCAACTCGGAAAACACTACCAAATCTGCCAAGTGATGCAGCTGAAAGACAAATGATTTATTAGACGTATTCTTGTATGTAACTTGGTCGTAGAAGAATTTAATTAGTATTTCTACGTCCTTGTTTGGCTTGGTGGCAGAGTAGTTAAATGTCTGTCTCGTAACCGGAGAGTTGCAGGAGCGAGTCCCACTCAAGTCTGTTGTGTCCTTGGGTGAGACACTTAACCCACACTGCCTGCTAGTGGTTGTCGGAAGGACTAGTGCTGCTTGTACGACAGCCTCACTTCTGACAGTATGCTCCAGGGCAGCTGTGGCTACGTTGTAGCCCATCACCACCAGCGTGTATGAATGGGTGACTAACTGGTGTGTTGTGAAGCACCTTGGGAGGTTGTAGAACCCTGGAAGGCTCTAAACAAGTGCAAGCCATTTAATATTGCTTGAGGAGCATTTTTTGTGCTTTTGCTGTTGAATCACCAGCATACCTTTTATTCTGGCTTTCTGTTTAGCTGAGTCTCTTTTGCTACAAACTACTGAACCAGCAGTTATGGTCCAACTTTGCACAATGAGTACATTTATAGCACAATCTGGAGCTCTTAATCATGGTACAATGGTTCGTCTGTACTCTAATGACTGCAACCCATGAAAAAAACAGTGCTTTTAATGAGACATGTTGAACAGTTATTGAACTTCCAAAAGCCTCTTCTCTGATTCAGAGCTGTTAATAAATGATAAAACTGTTCATGGTTTTGTGGCATGTTCATGTTTGTGTTACGAGCAGGCCAGACACAGCTGCAGTCTATTAAATATTACATGATTTCTTCATGTTACCAATATCCTGATGCAAGTCGATTTCTTCCTGTCCGAGGTATATTGAAATGTGGGGAAAACTGCCAACCAAGCAGAAACATAGCTGGAGCTGGACACATCACTGCTATGTGTTCCTACATGCCTCAGGAGGAGCGCGTCAGGATATAAGCCACAGCCTGGCTGTATGGTGCAGAGTAAATACAGGAAGATGGCTCCAGCTTAACACAAAGAGGAGAGTGGTTTGGGCAAAGTCTATAATAAATTCAAACTGCCTCTCACAAGCAAGTCATTTTACTTTTTAGCACTTACATTTTATGTAAAAACAATCATTGAGCCAGAATACCTGAGTAATCTCTTGGCTGAAATGAAGAATTTTCAACTCACATACATGCACCAATAATTCTCCACACAGCTCAAAGCCTAAAGGCAAGTTTGACCAGACAAACCCCGATCTTACTTTAGCCAATTGTCCTGCTCCTGTTACATTTTGTTGGACAGATTTCTCACAGCAACAGTTAAAATGACTGAACAAATCACCAGCACAAAGCAACTGTACTGTCTTCCTGTGGGTGTTGTGATCCATGCTGACAGTAACCCAGGATTTTATTTGCCTGGATGATCGTTCCAACTGTGTAATGTTTCTCAGTTTTCGGTCACTGTCTTGATGTCTAAGAAGCAGTACTTGAATGAGAGGGCCAGGTTTCAGCATTTTAGATATAAAAACGCAGGGACATTGATGGTTGGTTGCATTCATCAATGAAATGAAATGAAATGAAATGTTTTGCTAATATGATTTGTATATCACAGCACTTTGGGGCAGTGACAACTTAGAAATGGGCTTTAGAAGTAAATGTGATCTTGGTCTTAAAATCAAGTCCTGGTTTAAGTTTCAGTGATGCATCAGACACTAAAAAGTACAAATAAACAAGAAATTAGCAATAAGAAAACAAGGTAATCAGAGGGTCACCCGTCATATCCGTGTGGAGGTTAGTAGACTTGGTACGCTTGAAAAAACTCCCTGACACACTATAAAATGAAACTCGATCATTTTTCGAGTTCCCCCTGAGTGTGTCAGTTGAAGGCCTTCTGGGTAGCCCATCACCCCTCCTGGGGAGTTGGGCTCCCTCTGTAATTTGAACAATGTATAAGTATCACCTCTGGAGATAGGTAAAGCATCGGGTTTCACCTCAATGTCTTTTGAACAGCAATCATAAAAAAATACACCAGGTTAGTCACTTTTGAGAATGGCGTCCCAGCGTCTTGCGGTAAATCTGCTGAGGAAACTCCAAAAACATCCCTCCATTTTCTTTACCCGCTTATCCTCGCAGGGTTGCGGGGACTCCAAAAAACATACGTAAGAAATGGTCCATCTCCCCTTTCCCTCAGATCACTGATAACAGCCAAATCTAACCTCTTTAAAGTGGAATACACTAGAGTAAACGTTATAAAACAACATATTAAAATAAAGTGTTTCATCACTGGAATATATTGTCATTATTATGGACTGACAATTTATGTGGGCTTGTAGACTTTTTGAAACATAGTTGCAACTTTTAAATCGGTTTGACGGTGACCTGAAGCCAAATTTCATTTTTTATGATGTGGCTTTTTTCCAATATAATATCAGGGAAAGCCGTACGGCCACTGGACCAAATTAAAACCTTGAGCTCTTTTTATGAAAATTATGTACAAGACTGAGTTTCCATAATCGTAGCAATGGATTATTGTTAGATATGGAAACCTGACTCAACCAATCAAAACTTTCAATTACAGAATAAAAAGCCTGATAGCATCAAGACCTTGATATAGGTTTGCAAATATTCTTAAAATTGAAATAAAACACAACATGTGCTGCATCCATTAGTGTAGGAAAAGTGCAGCTTCTTCAAGCTTAACAAAGTACTGTAACAAGGGTGTTTGCCTTACTTCCATAGCATGGCGCCCTATAATGAATTCAAGGAACTGCAGGAAAGAATCAGTTCAATTAAAGAAAGAGCTCAAAAACACATCAAGAGTAATGTTCATGTTACTGAAAACTCATTACAGCTGGTATTTGTGGCACCAGATGGAGATGGGATTTGGTCTATTTGAGTTTGTTCACACAAAATTGTGTCCCACAGTATAATCAATCTTTTATCCATCTGCTGCATCTGTACAAGGACTTTTCTGATGAGGGCAGGTCAGATGAAGTGTTGGACTGCCGTCCCGTGAAGACAAGAGCTTCCAAGAGGCGGTGTCCCTCCGTATATGCTTCTCCTGTGTCCTCTCCTCTAAAGTCTACATCTAAGAGGTGGGAGTGGAGTCCCAGAGAAAGGAGGATTCGTTGTACATCTACACCCAGGAAAAACATCTCTTCCCTCAATTCTGGCAAAAGACTCTCCAGCCCTCGAAGTAAAATTCAAAATGGGAAAAGAAAAAAGGAAAGAAGGAATGTGGGACCAGAATATGAAGAGACTGATGAGGACTGGTGGTGAAACATTGAGGAGGAAGACAATGGACCTCCTCCACCATGCTTCAGACCAGACAGGGTTGTAGGGCCTCAGCTGAACAGAACAGCAAGTTACACACCACTGGAGCTGTTTCAGCTGTTCTTCTCTACTGCTGTAATTGATAGACTGGTAAGAAACACTAATGCCTACGGGGAAAAGAAATGCCAAATGCAGAAGGAAAGCTGGGTGCCTGTCACCTCAGCAGATATGTACTCCTTCATCTGCCTTGTCCTCTAAGTGGGGGCTGTTCCACTCAAAACTCTAACAGAGTTCTGGAGAGGATCTAGGCTCTTCCGTCTACCGTTCCCTGCCTCAGTCATGCCTTGCAGGCATTTTCTAGCCATTTCACGGGGTCTGCAAATGAATGATCCTGCCATTGAAGCAGCTAATGATGAAAAGAAAGGGACACCCGAGTATGACAGACTCTGTAAGATAAATTCCATGCTTTCGTTCTTTTTTAAACACAGAAACAGTTTTGTTAACCTGTTTTGTAGCTACAGTTTCGCCAACGGCTGGCGGCTTCTTCAGGCTGACGCTGATGGTGGCGCGTCAGTAGAGGGCGACAACGTCCTCTGCTGCCCGCAGATAAACGGAGAAGGAAGTGACGCACCACCATCAGCGTCAGCCTGAAGAAGCCGGCAGCCGTCGGCGAAACTGTAGCTACAAAACAGGTAAACAAAACTGTTTCTGTGTTTAAAAAAGAACGAAAGCATGGAATTAGAACCACGACACAGTAAGAACACACCTAAGATGTTCTGTAAGATAAAGCCACTGTATGAGCAGATTTTGGAGGCATGCCACACTTTCTTCCATCCATACCAGCATATCTCTATAGATGAACGAATGGTGGGCAGTAAAGCTTGCTTTGGATTCAAGCAGTACAGCAGAAACAAGCCAACGAAGTGGGGTTTTAAGCTTTATGTTTTAGCAGACTCCATTTGTGGCTACACGTTAAACTTTTTTGTGTATGGGGGAGAGAAGGGGAACACACAGGGAAGGGGAGAAGCTACGATGCCGTCATGAGATTGCTGAATATCCCCTTTCTAGGTAAAGGGCACCAGCTCTATGTTGATAACTTTTACACCAGTCCAGTGCTCTTCCTAGACTTAGTCAAAAGGAAAATTTGGGCATGTGGCACTATTCGTTCCAACATATCAGGTTATCCCAAAGCAAAGGGGAATGTCATGCCAGTCAAAACACCAAGGGGAACTATCCGCTGGATCAGAAAGGATGAGTTACTGTTCGTTAAGTGGTACGATAGCCGTGAAGTTACAATGTGTTCTACAATGCATAAAGCTTACAGCAATGACACGGTAAAGAGCAAAGTGAAAAATGCAGATGGGGAGTGGACGGTTAAGCATGTACCTATTCCAGGCTGCTTCAAAGATTACAACAAGCACATGGGGGGTGTTGATTTGTCAGATGCACTCATTGGCTACTATAATGTTCTTCAAAAACACACAAATGTACAAACCCTTGTTTTATCACTTTGTGGACATAGCAACAGTGAATGCCTTCATCCTCCACAAAGAAATGTGCAAACTGCACAATCAGCCTGTAGTTACCCAGAAAATCTTCAGGGAGCAACGTATTCTGTCCCTCGCCCAGATAGGTTCCACCCCACGCAGGTCGGGTCCACAAAACTTTATGATGCCGGACTTTTATTTCGCAGATCCTCCTGCTTCTGCACCAAAAGGCCAGCCTGCTTCTGTATCATTGGTGCCACCTGCTTCCCCATCTAATGTGCAGCTTGCCTCAGCTACTTCCTGCCCTGAGGCATCCTCTGGCTCAACAGCACTGCCCAGCCATGTTTCTAACGGTGCTGCACCTGCTGCGGCCTCTGATGTTCCAGGTTTAGGGCACCTGCCTTCTTTGTTGAACAAATGAGCAATGTGGCTTCCAGAGCCAGGGCAACTGCTGGAAGGAGGGCATGTGTGGTTTGCAAAAGAAAATCACCAGTCTATTGCAGCGCTTGTCACAAAACGCTTTGTTTAACATCGTTAAAAAACTGCTATAGTAAATGGCACCGAAGCAATAGCATCTGTATTTAAGTGATGCAAAATCAGCTGGAAGAAGCATGAACATCCATGCAGCACTGATTTAATGTGTCATTCTTTTACCAAAAGTTCCTCATCTGCAACTGCAAAATACTTGAAAAGTATTAAAAGTACTGTGAAATATACCATTGAATCAAGCCCAAACCAGCAAGTAAAATAGAGCAGTTGCAGAGCATTTGTAGGTAAAGTTCAGGGAAAGCTAGGTCTGCTCTGGAGCCTCAGGAAAGGAGCTGACATGAAAACCAGTTAGATTTACAGTTCCTCACACTCACCAGTGCTCATTTGATTATCTTTAACTTACAAACCTGTAAAACTTATAATGAAGCAAGGATTCAGTAATTAGTCATGTCTATATCGAAGGTGTTAGAATCTCTGGGAAAAGTTCCAATAATTGTAACACAGTAGTAGATTTACTTAACAAAAGGTGTAAGATCCTTTAAATCATACAGAAAAATAGAATATCACCATCTTTCTTTGATAATGTTAGCTTGGATCCAGATCAGGCATCATCAGTGTGGTACTCTTCTACCTTGTGTGATTATTGCCTTTCACCATCTATCACTGAGACTCAGTTGCTTCACTCCTGTCCACAGATGGGGTGATGCTTCATTTAGGGCGTCCATATAGCTTAAGGCCAAGGACATCTCCATGAACTAAGGGAAACTTAGAGGAGGAAAGAATGATGCACTTGGATGTTAAAGCTACTAAGTTAGCCTGTTTAATGTGGCTTACCGGGGCGACGGTGGCACAGGAGTTAAGTGCTCGCCCCATAATCGGAAGGTTGCAGGTTCGAGCCCTGCTCAGTCTGTCGCTGTCATTGTGTCCTTGGGCAAGACACTTAACCTACGTTGCCTGATGGTGGTGGTCGGAGGGACCGGTGGCGCCAGTGCTTGGCAGCCTCGCCTCTGTCAGTGCGCCCCAGGGCAACTGTGGCTACATCGTAGCTCATCCCCACCAGGGTGTGAATGTGTGTGTGAATGGGTGAATGACTGATTGTGTTGTAAAGCGCCTTGAGGGGTTCCAGGACTCTAGAAGGTGCTACATCAAATACAGGCCATTTAATATTGCAGGAATGTGTACTTAATGAGATGATTTGTTTCATTAACTGGACTATGATTTAAACATGAAACACTTTAAATGTATGCTACTTTAATTTTTGGTTGTAAAGCTGTCCCAAGAGTTTCTGCTGCATCTCAGCTGCTTCACACTTGATTTATTTTTCTCACATGAACTTTTATTTATTTTTGAGTTTAATTTAAACATGACTTCACTGACAGCTATTTGAACACTACTTGAGGGGTTTTGTGTACTATATAGTACTAATGTTTACCAACATTGTTTTATTACCCTTTAGTTATTTTACTGCATACTTGAAATATAGTTAAGATGTTGGTTTTATTCTGGACTTTGTAACAAGATGTCAAATAATTCAACAGAGCCCTTGCTAGAAAGTCCATTCGTGGCACAAAAAGTCAAAACCAATTCACAATGTTTTTAAAGGTCGTGGAACTTGTTGAGTCCTGGAAAGGTACGTTTTACTTAGCTATCTGTCACCTCACCCTATTCCACACAGGAAGCACCAGGAGTGCGGAATGGCAGCGGAACGGTTTACTCGCGAGCTTCAATGTGGTCCAACGCATCTGGATTAGGGATGGGTACCGAATTTGGTACTTTTTAAGGTACCGACCGAATTCCACAGTACCGACCGAGCACCGATTCACTTCATTTGAAACGGTGCCTCGTTTCGGTACCCGTCCTTCACAACGAGAACTTGCCTAGATAGCTGCGCATGCGCAAGAGCGTTATGTCATCGCTCGCTGCGAGTGAGTTGTAAACAGAGCAGCATGGTAGAAAGAACGAAAGCTAAAGCTTGGGTTCACTTCACTAAATGTGATGGGCAACTGGGTGATAATGAAACCAGCAACAACGATCTAAGTGAGAAATCCTCATCTTAATCTGCTCTGGTAGGTAAATAAAATGTTTAAGATAACGTTAGCTTGATTTGTTAGCTTCCGTTTCACTGATGGTGCGTTCGCTTTCTCCTCGGAACTCAGAAATTCCGACTAGAAGAACATGAACTCGCTCTAAAGTTTGGCTTCACTTTACTAAATGCGACGGGTGATTGGGTGAGGATGAAACCAGTGACAACGATTTAAGTGTGAGGTATCATCGTTTAAATCTGCTCCGGCAGTTAAATAAACTGTTTAAGATAATGTTAGCTTGATATGTTAGCTTCCTATGCCACCATTGTTATCATCTAATGGTGCATTCGCTTTCTCCTCGGAAATTCTAACTTCCCAGTAGGAAAAATCAATTGAAAAAGGACAGTAAAAGGAATGAAGATACACAGTAAATTTAGTTCACATTAAAGATGTTTGCTTCAGTTTAATTATCAGCTTATAAAACTACAAGGACGATGTTAAAATACAAACAGTTGAATGTTATTTATCGTGATATTTATCAAATATGGTTATATATTGAGAAAAAAATATATTTAATTATAAAAGAGAATTAAAAATATTAAACACTCAAAAGTATCGAAAATTGGTACCGTTAAGTACCGGTATCGATTCGTAGGTACCGGGAATTAGTACCGGATCGATTCAAATGTCAAAGGTACCCATCCCTAATCGGGATAGTCTTGGCAACGGAACGGCTTCCTCGCTGCACTTGCAAGATCATAAGATCCCTCAAGACTCCAAAGGTCATAGTTTGTGTCAGGGACTTGCATAAACCAGCCAGGAGAGCACGGATGATTTTCTTGACATCTTAATTTATTACCTTTTTCCTTTTCTCCAAAGAGGGTTCCAACCAGCACTTGACATTACATAACAATGGGCGTAGTAACAAAGGAACCCAAACTCAGGACCTGACTACAGACATGTACAAAAAAAAAAACCTCTCTACAGACACAACAGGATCAACTTAAATAGTGGCTGATCAGACCACTGCCAACACATTAGGGTGAGGAGACATCAATAAACAAAGAACATAAATAAGCTACCCCTAACAAATTCATACTAATCAGTCCATTCTGTTTGAGTTACTTCAAATGAAAACATATTGTGGCAAGCTCAGTCATGAAGGAGACAGGTTTCTTTGGGAGCACCCGTTTAATCTACACACCTCAGCGCGGACACAGCAACAACAACAAAAAAAGGCGCCCTCTCACCGGAAAAGCAGTCGCCGAGAGAGTGCGTCACCCGTCACCATAGCAACATGACAACAAACACATAACTGCAATAATAGAACAAACCCCGAACAGCCCTGGCCCGCTACACAGCCCCCACCTAAGTGGTCAGTCGTCCCCGACAACCCCATTACCCCACACAAAGTCCTGCAACCGTCCAGGTGCCTTCTTCTGGCGCACCGGCCGGTCTCGACAGGCGGGGGAAAAGTCACTCGGGTCAGAACATGGGGTGCTGCCAGCATCCCCTGCCCCGGTCTCAGCCTGAGCGAGCGGTCGATACGGCGAGAGTCTGTCCTGCTGCAACACCACCAGGCGCCCCGGGCCCGGCATGCGAACACGGTACACCACTTCTGTTAGCCGCTCCACGACCTCCGCCGGCCCTTGCCAGTGACTGCAGAGTTTGGGGACACTCCTCTCTTGCGAACTGGGCAGTACACCCAAACCCTGTCGCCAGGCGCGAAACCCCTCCCCCGGCACTTAGTGTCGTAGGCTCTTTTCTGTCGCACTCCGGCGCTGGCCTGGGCCTGGCGGGTGTAGTCATGAACCACCCGCAGCCGCTCCCTTAGCCTCCTGTAGTAGTCCATCTCTGGCCCGCCGTCAATCTCTGGCTCGGGGGGGGGGGGGGGGGGGGGGGGCAAACACCAGATCCACGGGTGTACGGAGCTCCCGCCCAAACATCAAAGCGGCAGGTGTGCACTGGCTGGACTCCTGAACCGCAGTCCGATATGACCAAAGGACCAGGGGCAGATGTCGGTCCCAATTTCGCTGGTGGCAACCGGTGAGAATGGCGAGCTGGGTGGCCAGCGTACGGTTAAAGCGTTCGACCAAGCCGTCGCTTTGCGGGTGGAGTGGTGTGGTTCTCGTCTTTTCCACCCCCAGCCGCTGACAGATCTCCTTGAAGACCTTCGATTCGAAGTTACGCCCCTGGTCACTGTGGAGCTCGGCCGGGACCCCAAACCGGGTGAACATCTCCTCCACCAGCTTCTCCGCCGTCGTCGACGCACTCTGGTCCGGCACAGCGTAGGCCTCCGGCCACTTTGTGAAATAATCCATGGCCACCAACACATACCGGTTCCCTGACTCCGTAACAGGGAAAGGCCCTAGGACGTCCACACCCACTCGCTCCATCGGGGCCCCCACCAGGTACTGTTGAAGAGGGGCAGTGGAGCGCTGAGTTGGGCCTTTCTGTGCCGTGCAGGTGTCACAACAGTGCACATGAAGCTCCACATCCCGTCGACAGCCAGGCCAGTAGAACCGTCCTCTGAGACGGCGGAGAGTTTTGGCATTCCCATAGTGGCCGGCCCCCACTGAGCCGTGGACGAGCTCGAGCACCTACGACCGCAACGACCGAGGCACCAACAGCTGCAGGAGGTCTCTGCCCTGCCCGGCGGCCCGCCATCTCCGGTACAGGAGGCCGTCGTGGGTCTCCAGGTCGCCGCCTCCAGCCAGGCCCCCACCTGCACCAACGTCGCATCAGCCTCCTGTTCCCTCTTCAGCTGCTGTGGGGCCAATGGGAGCCACCCCCCTCCGCTGGCTGTGGCCTGAGCAGCAGCCGCACCCAGCGCCTCCTGGACCCGCTCCTCCTGTCGCAGACAGTAGCGGCACTCGACGGCCATGCAGGGCCTTCTGGAGAGGGCATCAGCGTTGCCATGCTGTCGACCTGCCCGATGTTGGATCTCAAAGTCGTAACCCTGAAGGACCTCCAGCCAGCGGGCCACCTGACCCTCTGGGTGTTTGAAGTTCAGGAGCCAAGTCAGAGATGCATGGTCAGTGCGCAGGAGGAACCGGCAGCCATGCAGATATGGCCGGAAGTGCCGCACTGCTAGTACCACGGCCAGCAGCTCCCGCCGGGTCACGCAGTAGTTCCTCTCGGCTCGCCCCAGCGCTCGGCTGAAGTATGCCACCACTCTTTCTCCAGCATCGCCCTGCTGAGAAAGGACCGCCCCAACTCCTACATTGCTAGCGTCAGTGTCCACAATGAAGGGTTGCCGGGCGTCGGGGTAGGCCAGGACTGGGGCTCTGGTGAGGGCCTCCTTCAGCTGTGCGAAAGCCGCAGCGCAGGCATCACTCCAGCCAAATGGCTGGCCCTTGTCAGTTAAGCGGTGGAGGGGGCTGGCTGTTGTTGTGAACCCCTTAATGAACCGACGGTAGTAAGAGGCTAGGCCCAGGAAGCTCCGCAGTTCTTTGACGTTCGAGGGGGTCGGCCAATCCTGGACCGCCGCCACCTTAGCGGGATCGGTGGCGATACCCTGCGCGCTGATTACATGGCCTAAGAATGTAGTCTCTCTCGTCAACAGCCGGCACTTCGCAGGGTTGAGCCGCAGCCCGGCTTGACGGATGGCACCGAAGACCTCGCTCAGGTGGGACAGTGCACTGTCGAAGTCGCCACCGTGTACCAACAGGTCATCCAGGTACACAACACAGCGGCTACGAGGGATGTTCACGAGCACCCTCTCCATCAGCCTCTCAAACGTCGCTGGTGCATTGCAGAGCCCAAAGGGCATGACCCTGAACTGCCACAGCCCCTGGCCAATGGTGAATGCAGTCTTAGACCTTGCTTCGGGGGCTAGCTCCACCTGCCAGTAACCACTGCGCAGGTCGAGGGAGCTGAACCAGCTGGAGCCGCAGACAAAATCCAGGGCTTCGTCGATCCGCGGAAGCGGGTATGAGTCCTTCTTGGTGACTGCATTGAGACGGCGAAAGTCCACACAGAACCTCGGGCTGCCATCCTTCTTCACCACCAGGACCACGGGTGCCGCCCATGGGCTGTTGGACGGCTCGATCACCCCAGCCGCAGCCATCTCACGGATCTTTTCCTCCGCCACCTGCCGTTTTGAGAGGGGCAGCCGGTGCGGGCGTAGACGGATAGGTTGGGCAGAGCCGGTGTCAATAGTGTGCTGGACCAGCCCTGTCTGCTTGCAGTCTTTATCACTGGCGGCAAAGATGTCCACATTCTCATCCAGGAGGCACCTCAACCGCTGGCGCTGATCACCGTTGAGACCCACACTGCTGCGCTGCCACAGGTCACCAACAGCCTCGGCTGTTTCTGTCGAGGGAGATTTGTTGGGCTGAGGGGCCGGGGTTGCGGTGAGTACGGATGACCCGGACCCACTGGCACCCGAAATCTGCTAAGCGGCAGCTGCCTGACGTCTGTCTCTGGTCCCCTCCGCTCCCTGCTTTTGCCCGCACTGGAGGGTGAGAGTCTCTGTTCCAAGAGTGAGAGCCCGCTTCGCGGTGTCAACGCAGGCCCCCCAGCGGGTCAGCAGATCAAGGCCGATGATGCACTGGTCTTGAATGTCAGCCAGCCAGAAGTCGTGAATCAGCTCCAGATCCCTCACTCGGATCTGCAACAGTTTATTCCCCCGCATATCAGTTCTCTCACCCGTCACAGTCATCAGCTGGGTGTCGGTAGGCGTCCAACCCTCCACCAACAACCCGGATGTTCCAGGGAGCACGCCAGGTCGTATCAGGGAGATGGTAGACCCCGTGTCCACCAGGGCCTGGCATGGCTGGCCCTCAATGCAGCAGCTCAGGTAGAGTCCCTTGAGGTGCCCAACCCGGCCCACCACTGTGCATCGTCCTTGGAGGGGGGCAGGAAGCTGGGGCGGTGGTCCCCTCACTACACCGCTCCCACCCTGTTTCCCGGAGTCCCTGGAGTTCTGACCGATGGGGCAGGTGCCGGGCAGTCACGCGCCACGTGGCCAGGCTCATCGCACCGGTAACAGCGGTCAGTGGGACGACGAGGATGCCTCAGAGGCACCGAGGGCCGCAGCTGACATATCTCTGCGACCGCCCCCTCCTCGTCGCAGTCTGCGGCTCTGATTTGAGGGTAGCTTGGGGAGGGCACCTGCTGGTGGGGTGGAGAGGCGAGCACCAGCTCAGCCCTTTCAGCCTGAAGGAGCGCCTCACTGAGAGTCTGAAGCATGGCCAGGCGGACGTGTTGGCGCAGTCGCTCTGGGAAAAGTCCTCGCAGGAAAGCATGCAGGCTAAGCTCCTCCCGGGCTGTTGCTGGGAACTCTGGGTAGCCACGACGAGCATACAGCAACACATCCGCTGCAAAGGTGCCCAGGCTCTCCCCCGGCCTACGGCTCCGGTTGGTCAGCTGCTCCCTGCTCTGATCAGTGGAGTGCCGCTGCCCAAATCGTCTCTCGAGTGCTGTGGTGAGGGCCTGGAGCTCATGCTGCTCTGACGCGGCTAGGTCGAGGAGTACCTGCAGTGCATCTCCTTCCAATGCTAGCGCTAGGTGTGTAGCAGCCTCGCCGTCACTCCAGCCATTATGTCTCGCAGCTAGCCGTACTTGTGAGAGGTAGGGCTCTAGCGGGGTTAGCCCGTTATACTTCGGTACTTTAGCTGGCGTTGCAGGCACCACTGCTCGCTGTCGGGGGCCCGGTGTGTCGGCCGACGGAGGCAGCCCATCACGCATTGCCCTAGCGTCGGTCGCGGCGGGCCGCCGTCTCGGTGCGCTCGCGCCATCGGGACCCACCGGAGAGTTTACACGGCCGCTCATGTCTTCTCTCTTCAATCGCCAGCTTTCCAGACGGGTAATGTTTTCCTCAATAGCTTGCTCCAGCCTCCGAATGTCTCTCTCCATTACGGCGAGGGTGAGTATCCCACTTCTGACACCAATGTGGCAAGCTCAGTCATGAAGGAGACAGGTTTCTTTGGGAGCACCCGTTTAATCTACACACCTCAGCGCGGACACAGCAACAACAACAAAAAAAGGCGCGCTCTCACCGGAAAAGCGGTCGCCGAGATAGCGCTTCACCTGTCACCATAGCAACATGACAACAAACACATAACTGCAATAACAGAACAAACCCCGAACAGCCCTGGCCCGCTACAATATTATCAAAACCCGACTACTATTTACAAAAGAGAATAACTAAATACACAAACACAGGAATCTTCTCCCTTGAGAGCTGGTATGACCCAATGGTGCTGATTAGGCCAAGTGATCTGCTACAGCTGCTCCAACTCCAAGGCCACTGGCAACTCAAAGAAAACATATAGAGCTCCGGACCCCACGTGACTCTCAGTTAGTAGACGCCATTTTGGCAGGTAAAAGAAGCTAAACAAACACGGATCTTAACCATGAACGTGAATGGGATCAGCTTGGATTTTACTTCGTCTGAGTTTACTTCACACTTTAAAACCGAAGAAATTGTTTTATATAGTCAGAAATTAAATAGACTAAACATCTCCGACCCTTACCGTGCCCCTGGGATACTTTTTAAAAATACCAGAAGCTGTCGGAGCGGACTTCTTACTGGACCTGGCCGGGGAACCCCTTGGGATTTACCCGGAGGAGCTGGCTCAGGCGGCTGGGGAGAGGGAAGTCAGGGCCTCTCGATGCTACTGCCCCCGTAACCCGACTCCGGATAAGCGGATGAAAATGGATGGATGGATGGACAAATAACAGAATTACACGTAAGTAGTTTAAATAGAGTGCTGTGCTGTTTGAATGTATAAACTGAACGCCAAGAGAAATCACTAGTCTGATTTTTTCCGTGAATAAAATAAATATGTCAGGGAGGATCTGTCTGAGATCTGTCTCGGTGAGACAGATAATAGCAATCTAAAGTGCTTTTTAAGTGTGATCTGACAATTGATCAACCATTGCTTAAATATTAATTACAGCTTAGCCGGTTAATTGCTGTGATCATAAAACACGTAAACGGCAGCATGCAGAACTCACGAGGCAATGTTTTATGTGACGTTTACTTGTTGCTATGAGTAATAAGACAGAAAAAGCCACGCCAAAATAAGTTTAGGAAGCCCACTAAGAATCGTAATAAAAGCATTTAAAATAAATACCATACACAGTTGAGGAAACATTGGTTTAAGTACCTGATATGAAGTGATCGCTGCATAAGCGAAAACCTTTACTCTCGGGATCCCAACGCTTCATTTTATCCCGGTCACTAACGCGTTTTATTACAATGATCCAACGTTTGCGGCGCTCCGGATCTTGGGGAATCCTGTAGATGGCTCATTCCTTATGTCGTCCGTGTCTGTTCTGACATACTGGGGCACAACATGAATGTACCATATTTCCTGTCTGAGTTTTCTGACAATAACAAATAGTCCAGCTGCCGGCTTCTACCTGCCAATATGGCGCCGTTTCGATTTGAACTGTTGCATGCCGGAAGAAGTGACGTCAACTCCCGGAGCTCTATACAGACTAAAACCGATGAGTAACTGAATGTGTGCACTTCATAAGTCACCCAAACAGTCAGTCCATAGAAACAAACACCTTTATTCAAAATAAAAGAAACATTAACAGACAGTCATTTACTTGAAGTGTGACAGCAGGGCATCGTCACAGTTTGTTTTTGCAATCTGCCATTAAACCAAAAAGAAGAAAATCACGCTTGTTATCGCTGTTTGGTGTCATATATGATGCTATTCCTCTCCATTTGCCAGGATTAAAGCCATGAAAAACACAACACTGTACTTCTGGAATGATACTGGGAGTAAATAAGCCATTAAATCACACGTAAGCTCTATATATATATTGCATCACTGTAATACTTTTATTGTGAAAATTACTGGGGATTTTACACTGTAACCGTGCGTAATTTCCTGTCTAGCCCTATGTTGACTGTGGAAAATGACATGTCCCAGAAGCAGCGTGCAGAAAAAATAAAACCTGATCTCATCTTTAGTGGTGTGGTTCTTCTAGGACACACCTGAAAATTGCCACGTCGCGGCTGGTTTGAAACACCCCATAGACTATAATAGATTCTATTTGGATTCCATTCCATGCCGCTGATGCTTCCAGTGTAAAACAGGGGTCTGCATAACAAAAATCACTAGAATTTTTGAGAAAATAAAAAAGCATAACGTTATGGAGCTTCCAGAGAGTTGAAAAGCTTGACTTCTTTCTACACCACATGTCCTTGTGCAAGACACTGAGCCCCGTGTAGCCCAGATTAGTATATCAGTATGAATGTGACTTTTGGTGTGAAGTTCTTTGAGTGGTCACTAAACCTGGATAAGGACTATTAACAGTAAATGCAGCTCATTTACCACAGCAAATAAAACCTAAAAACCTTGCATGTGGGCAAACATATTTAGTTTAATACTTAATGACCTACTTTACACTAGATGTAAAACCCACTAGTAAAGTGTTAACCGGTTAACACATATGCTAAAATACGGCCCAACATTGATATTTTGTAAATCATCATTTATATCTTGTGGTAACTTAACATAAAACAAAAGTATTGATGGTTAGTTCATTATTAACTTTATGTTATGCTTGTGCGGCTTATTGTTTAGCTGGTGTTCCAACTGACCTTTTTTTTACTAACAAATACGGTTATGTCCGTTGTACACTGTTGGGAAATGGTTCCTACTTTGTGAAAAACGTCTTATTTTACTTAGGGTGGGGAAAATGCTAATTTTAGGTATTACTCATCTTTTCTATTTGATTAATTTTATTGTGGAAAATGACTATACCCACACACCCTACACCTCATTTTAGAGAAATGTGTTTATGACAGGGCATGCAGCCAAACATCTAGTCACAGTGAAGTTAATAAGTGAAAATCATTCCAGTCTCAAATATTCCTTAGCAAGTTTTAAGGTTTATCTGGCAGAACCTTGCAATTTTACACATTTTCAGATTTTTCTTCATTTTTGTGCAGCTTTCATTTTATTATAAATATGTTTAGTTCATGTAGTAATAAGTAAAGTCTAAAAATGTTAGAGCTAGAGTGAAAATGTGATGTTTTCATTTCAACACCATTCAATTTAGTGTAAACTAGAAAAGCTAAACATGTGAATGACATGTTGCAGTAAATATATTTATGTACATAATTAAATGACTCATTTTAAATTTGAGCTGGAAATTATGGAAAGTTTCAATCACATTACATTAAAATAGTAAAATCATTTATGAGCTGATTTGGTAACTGCATTTAAACTATTACTACATGTCTTTACATCTTTCCTTCAACATTTTAAAATACTGTTTTGTTTTGTAAAGTGTTTGTGGGTCATCACCAGAATGTGCATGGCATTTAGCCCATAAAGAAGCTAAACTTTGTGTGTTCCCTTTACTAGATGAAAGGGAAAATAGAGATGCTGAGGAAGAGTTTAAGAGGCTAAGTGAGGAAAATGAACTTTGATCTGATCCAGCTCCTGTCTGACGGAAGCCAAACAGCATATGCATTAGCAGCCAGGCATCCAGGGTTTACAACCTGCTACATTCAGACGGAGCAGCCACTCCGATGGTGTGATGTGCTGTGAGCATCCAATGATTATATAACCTGTGTCTGCTGATAAGAGCCTGTTTACCCATCTGCCAATCTGAACAGTTCTGTTCCACTCTCAATCTCATTTTCAGGCCACAAAGATGAGAATTCAGGAAGGAAAACTTCTGTTACCATTTTACATAGGATTAAAAATGTTCAGCAATTATTATGAGCAAGTGCTCTGTGACAAATTTAATGTCTACAAAAAAGGCTAATCCTACTCTGAGTTCTGCCATTAAGAGCTTACAGCTCAAGCAACCTGCTGACTTCCTGAACTGAGAGGGAGAAAAGGTGAATGGATGACTCCATATTATAGCAAGACTGAAGAAACTTACTGACTGAAGTCAGTTTGGTCCACTGTGTTGGAGCCTGGATGATGCTTTACTAAGTAGTCAAGTAGTTAAACTGCAAGAATTAAATAATAATGGTGCTAAACAATCCTGGCCCTAGAGGACACTATCATGCAAGTTTTAGTTAATTTCTTGCTCCAACACACCTTATTTAGTGGTTTAGTTAGCTCTTGAACATGTCTTCAAGTTCTGCAGAAATCACCCTTACTGCTAAAAACTGTATAAATCTATCAATTGTCTGGACCTTTCAGTTTGGAAGTGCATTGTAACTAAGCTTCTGCTTCCAGTTTTAGATTATGCTGATATAATTCATCAGAACCCCTCAGTTGCAAGTCTTCATGCTCTTGATGTTATTTTTATCGGGCCAATATATTCAACTTTTTTCTAATCGGCCATCGGCCCAAATTATTTTTAAAAGCCGATTAAAATAAATAAAGAAATCAGGCACCTGTGTGGCCAATTGCTGCCACTAGTAGACCGAAGAAAGGACCCAAAGGATCCCAACACACCATTGTTTTCATGTTTTGTGTTTGTTTTAAATTTGAAGTTCAATAAATATTTAGAGATTTATTGACTTATTTATTGTTTCTATGTGAAGTGCCTTGAGACGACTCTTGTTGTGATTTGGCATATATATATGTATGTATAAGTAAAATGCATGATACACCCTTTCAAAATAAAGTAAACCTAGTCGACATTACATGAAATTTCATTATTAGAGCTAGAGCCAGTGACTATGGCACAGTATGCAATGAAATGAGCTGTTACTCCTCCAGGCATACATGCTGTAAACACCTTTAAACACATTAGGCATTGTGCGCCTGATCAAAGACCCCTGGCTCAGCTGATCAGATGAACAGCATATGCCCTCACAATACTTTGTGGCCTGTCATTATAGTAATGGGGAAGACGTCAACACCCTGCTGCTGTACTCCGACAGGATAAAGCCTTATCACATCATTACACACCATTACTGTTCTTAATGAAGTCAACAGCTCCGAGCACAGGATACTTTGTCCGTTATCTGACTCATTAAACGAGCCAACGTGTGAATGACCAAGGGATCAATTATCATGTCATTCAGCTGCCCTCATGCCAACTAACTTTCCCCCCAAACACCCACAAGGACACCTCTCGGCCTTCTGATCGTTACTTTGGCATTCCAGCTAGGTTCTTATGAGCCACACAAGTTTTCCTCTGTTCAGCGTTGACATTTTATTAGACTTGGGAGTCACAGCTAATGTGAAGAGTTTATCGTACGATTTGAAAATTAAAATGTTTGCATTTAAAAAAAAAGAATAAGAACTGAAAATGCACCTGAGTTTGCACTAGAGGAAAAACAGATATCTTACTTTTGTGCAGCCTTTTATTGTGGAATAGGAATATTAGGCAATTAGTTTAGTATACTTGGACATCTAACATGGTTAAAAAATAAGAGTCAACTAATATTTCTAGTGCAAAGCCTACCCAGTAAACTTTGTATTCCAGTACTGTGAAATAGCTCAAATTCATTCATGAACACTAACAAATTACTTCCACCCTAGTACCATGCTAGTAAGGATGTTTTCAGACCAGACCGTTATGAGAATGTTATAATGTGTTCACATCTAAATATGTAATGTGTTTAGGGACCACCCACACTCCGTAACCACTTCACAAGGTTTTAAAAATGTATCTAGAGTTGTTGTACTATAGTCTTTCATAGCCCTTATAAATGTGTTTATTGGGCCTCTTTTTGTTTCCTCCTTCAATGTAGATGCTTCCCTGGCTCAATTAGGGCTTCGATAAGACGTGATTGCTTCATGCAAAATCGTCCATTGACTGGCTGATTAAATACAATGCTTAGCCAGCCCTCATTCCCAAGAGGAATTTATTAAGAAGATGAGTTAAAATAAAATGATGAAAATAAATAAAAGAAAAATGTCAATAGAGAAAACAAGTTTTTGTTAAATTTCAGATTTGTTTTGTTGTGTAAATTTCATTTGACACACTTCTCTTTCCAGGATAAAGTTTAATTTGAAGGCTGTCGGTAGTTGTTCTGTTTGTTCCAAAATATTTAAATCTCACGGAAAACCGTCAATTTAGAGCTATTCTGTTTTATGTACTTAACAAAATTAACCTTTACAGCACAACAGAAACCGATTTTACAACGAAAAAATTAGAAGCTATGTTGCTGTCATTGTGTGCTGTGACATGCTTTTAATTTAATATGTGCAGCACAAAGTAGACTCATGTTACATGACTCTTCACTTCCCAGCTTTCCTCTATTTACAGGTCTGCAGTATATATATATATATATATATATATATATATATATATATATATATGAATATATATATATATATATATATATATATATATATATATATATATATATATATATATATATATTTATTTGTTTTTTATCCAAGTCTCACAATGAACAGCTACAACTGTAACATCCACCACTGCTGGTGGTGAATGTCACATGCATAAATCACATGGTCACACAATGAGTGTTGCACAATCACAGGATTTCCCTGGCGATATAGAAGCACACCTTAACACTTCGATTGTTACAACTGCTTCATACTGAAACTAATGATCTTTCTGTATTACCGTTTGATCCAAAAACAGCTTAAGTCCTCCCAACCTGTCTGTTTCCTTTTACACAGCTAGGGGAACACTGTAATTGAACCACACTCAGCCATTATTCAGTGTGGCACATCACTGATTCACAGACAATTTACCATCAACAAAAATAATGGACTATTAAAGATTCATTATGAAAGAAGAAATAAATAATTCTACTTTGAAACAACCCCAAAACAGCCTAAGGTCTCAGTCATGTTGAAAGGAAAGTTATACTGAAGTACATTTCAAACATCTTGCCCACCAAACTGATAGATTGCCGTGATTGGCCCACCAAACCAATAGAGTGTTGTGAATGGTCTAAACCAATAGTGCTGTGATTGGTCCACCAAACTGAAAGATTGCTGTGATTGCTGTGAAAGATTGGACAACCAAACCAATAAGTGCTGTGATTGGCCTACCAAACCGACAAACTGACAGTGTCATCTTAGAGGGTAGTTTTTTGACCCACGGCATGAAGAATCACCACAGAACCAGAGGTAAGTAAAAGTTTCTATGTATTTTATTAAAGTCTTTGTGGAGGAGAGAAAAAACTGAGATCCAGAGGGTTGAGAAGTTTAGGGGTGTTCTGGAGAGAGAATGGATTTTAGTCTTTGGATAATGATGCACAGGATAATCAAAAGGGGAGAGGAGGCTTACGATCTTCAGGAAGTTGGGAAGCCAAGGAGGGAGGCAGGTCAGGTCTGGCTGAGCAGGTGATCGAGAGACCAAGGCCGGGAGCTGTGCACAGAGAGTTGGCTGCAGGTGTGTCCAGGTGAGCAGGTGGGCGGTGGAGAGCTGGTGGTCAGAGGAGGAGGAGGAGGCGGAGGAGGAGGCACGAGCAGCGTCGAAGTCCCTGATGAGGGAGGGGTCGTCAATCCAGGAGCTGGGAATCCACTGACGATGCTCTGGGCCATAGCCCTCCCAGTCAACCAGGAACTGACGACACCGACCACGGGGCCTGACGTCCAAAAGGCGTTGGACACAATAGCCCAGGTCTCCGTCGGTGAGTTGGACAGGAGGAGGTGGAGCAGGAAAGGGACACAAAGGGCTGGAAGACACTGGTTTAACAAGGGAGAAATGGAAGACAGGGTGAGCCGGACAGAACAAGAACTGAGGACTTCACTGATGGAGAAGGGACCAATGAACCGCGCCGGGGGGGGGGGGGGGGGGGGGGGGGGTTCTGCTGGATTCTGTAAGTTTAATGTCCTAGATGGAGAGCCAGATCTGTTGTCCTACGGTG
The DNA here is from genome assembly GCF_043380555.1 of Nothobranchius furzeri. NCBI lineage: Eukaryota > Metazoa > Chordata > Actinopteri > Cyprinodontiformes > Nothobranchiidae > Nothobranchius > Nothobranchius furzeri. The sequence continues at coordinate 50,721,128 of NC_091749.1, forward strand.
TAAGGGGGAGCGGGCCGGCGGTGGCGGTCAGCTAGCCGTCGATTGTGCTTGGCGGTGCGTAGCAGTGCCACACTAGTCTGGGTCCAGGTCCTCTTGGCCCGACAAATAAACTGAGGAACAGTGATGGAAGCAGGGAGATCTGACGGGAACAGGGGAGGCTGGAAACCAAGGGAGGACTCAAATGGGGACTGACCTGTAGCAGAAGAAATGTGGGTGTTGTGAGCGTAGTCAATCCAGGGAAGTTGGGTGCTCCAGCTAGTGGGATTGGAGGAGCACACACAACAAAGCATGGCTTCCAACTCCTGGTTGAGCCGCTCATACTAACCGTTCGTCTGGGGATGGTAACCAGAGCTGAGGGAGACTCGGGCCCCAATGTGGTGGCAAACTCCTTCCAAACCTTGGAAAGGAAGGGGGCCACGGTCAAACAGGATCTCGGATGGGATGCCGTGGAGTCTGAATCCGTGTTTTATCAGGAGGTTGGCAGTCTCAGTGGAGGACGGGAGGGATTTCAAAGGGACAAAATAGCAGGCTTTGGAGAATCTGTCGATGATGGAGAGGATAGTGGAGAAACTCTTAGAGACAGGCAGACCAGTAACGAAGTCCAGGGCTATGTGGGACCATGGACAAGAGGGAATGGGAAGAGGTTTCAGCAGACTAGCAGGAGGTAGGTTGGTGGCTTTGTTCCGGGCGCAGATCTGACAGGCGGTGAGGTACTCCTTGACGTCCTTGAACATAGAGGGCCACCAGTACGGCCTCCGGATCAGGGCAAGGGTGCGTCCAACCCCTGGGTGGATGGAAAACTTTGCGGTGTGGGCCCAATCTATTACTGCCCCTCTGAATAGTTGGGGAACAGACAACTAGCGGGTAGGACCATTACCTGGGTCAGGGTCAGTCTTTTGGGCTTCCAGGACTTTATGGGAAATGTCCCAGGAAATGGGCCTCAACACATAGGATGGTGTGGGGATGGTGGCAGGTTCGTGGTCATTGTCAGAGGCAAATTGGCAAGACAGGGCATCTGGTTTTATGTTCTTGGTTCCGGGTCTGTAAGAAATTACAAGGTTAAAACGGGTGAAGAACAGGGACCAACAAGATTGTCGTGGATTTAGCCTTTTGGCCTCCTTGAGGTAGGTGAGATTCTTATGGTCTGTCCCTATTATGACAGGGTGCTCAGCTCCTTCTAGCCAATGGCACCATTCCTCTGGGGCCAACTTCACGGCTAGCAGCTCTCGATCTGCCACATTGTAATTCAGTTCCGCTGGTGTGAGTTTCTTGGAAAAGAAAGCACAAGGGTGGAGCAGGTTATCAGATGGGGAGGTTTGAGAGAGAACAGCACCAACACCAAAATCCAAGGCGTCAACTACATGGAGGGATCAGGGTGAGACAAAACGGGGGCTTGGGTAAAATGGGACTTTAACTCATGGAAAGCCTTGTTGGCTTCATCTGTCCAAGCAAAAGGTGTTTTTATAGATGTTAGGTGAGTCAGGGGGGATGCTACCTGACTGTAATTAGGATGAAAGGTCGGTAGAAATTTGGGAAACCAAGGAAGCGTTGCAATTGTTTGCGGGTCGTGGGAGTTGGCCAGTCACAGACTGTGTCTACCTTCTCCGGATCGGTCTTCAACTGCCTACTCTCCAAGACGAATCCCAGGAACTTCACAGAGGGGGCATGGAATTCACATTTCTGAGCTTTAACAAAGAGGCGGTTTTCCAGGAGGCATTGCAGGACTGCTCGGACATGCTGACAGTGTTCAGCAAGGGACTTGGAAAATATCAGGATGTCTGTTAGGTATTTTTAATTGTTCATCTTTGTTGTGAAATCTTTTCCTTTGTGAAATGTTGTTAGGAAAAATCCTGACCTAGTTTATCAACCAGAGTTCACTCACCCTTGCTACTTAAGTTACTTGTTTACTTGTTTACGTTTGGATGTTTTCAGTAACTCCTTGTCTGCTTCAGGCACCTGTATGCAGGAACGCTGTTCTGCCAGACCTAGAGACTCCTGATCTATTATCTGGAAGAACCCTTTTGTCACATGTGGATTCCTGAGACAGAGGGGATTTTTTTTACCTGTTTATGGGTGTGCATTCTGTGATGTGTGGATGGGTGTGTTTGTGCCAATAAATACTCGCTGCAGTTTTCAACTCATTGTGAGAGGAAAATGGCCGCCGTGTCTGATGGTCTGATTCTTTCTCACCCGTTACAAAGTGAGCTTTGTAACGTATGTTATGGCCTTTGCAAGGTGTCACACTTTGCAGAGTTTGTTGTCTGTTTAAAGGTTTGTTACAATTTACCAAATTAAGAATCTAATCCTGACTTCCTTTAAGGTAATATAAGAACAATAGTATAAATTAAAATACCCAACAATGTCATCAAGATATATGGTTACGAACTTATGGATGTAATCATTTAGAACGGAGTTTACCAGAGACTGGGAGACAGCGTAAGGCCAAAAGGCATGACAAGGTATTCGTAATGGCCCAGGGGAGTCTTGAAGGCCGTCTTCCACTCATTTTCCAGGCATTTCGGAGGTCCAGTTTAGTAAGGATGGTGGCATCCTGTACAGGGTCAAATGTAGACAGCAACAAAAGCAGAGGATACTTGCTCTTGATGGTGATTTGATTCAGTCCTCTGTAATCTATGCAAGGATGCAGGGAGCCGTCTTTCTTAGACACAAAAAAGAAAAAAAAATAACTGCGCCCAGGGGTGAGGTGGAAGGTCGTATTATACCTGATGCAAGGGACTCGGAGATGTAGGTGACCATACACTCACTTTCAGGTTTAGACAGGCTGTACAACCAACTGGAAGGAAGAGTAGTCCCCGGGAGAAGATCGATACCACAACCGTATGCCCGATGGGGTGGCAGAGATGCAGCCCGGTCCTTACAGAAAACGGTTTGTAAATCATGGTACTCCGGAGGGACCCCAGAGAGGTCCGGTGGTGTTGAAGGACTGGACACAGGAACCTAAGCAGAAATAGTAGCAGACAGTAGACAATGGGGCAGGCAAAAAGAACTCCAAGCCACTACCTGACTGGCTTCCCAATCGAAGTGAGGGTTGTGGGTGACCAGCCAGTCCTGTCCCAAAACTACGGGGGACTGAGGAGAGGGAAAAACAAAAAATGTGATAACCTCATGATGATTTCCAGAAACCTGTAGTTTGATGAGTACAGTTTGATGAGTGATTGTCAGTGAGTTTCCATCCAGTGACGAGGCCCAAATAGGGGGGGTGAGAGGTACAGTGGGAATTCCCAGCCGGGAAACGATGGTTTGATCCAGTAGGTTCTTTTCGCAACCAGAATCTATGAGGGCTGTAGTAGGGTGAGTATGCTGGTTGAAAGAAACAGAGCAGGTTAGTGAACATCGGGAGGCTTTATGGTTCATGTTGCTGCCCACCAGTACCCCCGATATCACTGGTGGGCTCTCCCTTTTGGACAAACTGGGCAGTTAGACACAAAATGACCTGGGTTACCACAGTATAAACATAATCGGGAAGAAAAACGGTGTTGTTTTTCTTCTGGGGTTAAACTGGCACGGCCTATCTGCATAGGTTCATCAGACAGGACAGTGGCTGAGGACAGAGTGGGTGATTGCACAGGAGATGGTGTGGGGCGGGTAGACTGGCTGGGCATAGTGGACACAAAACATGGTTTAGCGTACTTAGGACGGCTCTTTAATCTTTTTTCGATATGAATGGCTAATGTTATCAGGTCCTCCAGATCCTTCGTATCGGGATAAAGGGCTAATTGATCCTGGATCTGGTCATTCAGGGCCTGAGAAAAAGCTTCCTTTAAGGAATCGGCATCCATCTTTGAGGTTGTGGCTAGAGTTTTAAAATCGATGGCAAAATCAGCAACGGTTTGTTTTCTTTGCCTCACGTTCCACAACAACTTGGCTATTTCAGCAGGAGTTTCAGATTGACAAAATGTTCTGCTAAAATCTGGAAGAAAATGTGCTAGTGACCCTTTAAGGAAGTTGGTGTCACGGCTTTTAGCCTTCGCCCATTGTAACGCACGACCTCGGAGTAAACCAACAATGTAGGAGATTTTAACAGGATCACTGGAGAATATCTCTGGGGATCTTTCAAACGCCAATGAGCATTGTAAAAGAAAACTTTGGACTTTGCCGAACTCACCGCAGAAGGTGTCGGAAAGTGGTAAGTCCGCGACCCGGAAATGCCAAGGATGTGATGGACCAGACTGAACAGGAAGTTGTTAGGTGGCTGGCGGAGGAACAGGAGCAGCGGGAACAGAGAGTCTGTCATTCGTCGAATCACGGATTCTAACTGGAAAAGATGCCTATTAGTGTTAGCTTGCTGATCATTGGGGGTCTGTATGGAGCTGTCGTGCTGGGATAACGTTGAGGCAAAAGGAGGCAGAAGTGATTCAGCAATGGGGTCAGACTGTTGGCCGGATGATTCTGTCATGTTAGAGAGCATTTTTTTGACCCACGATATGAAGAATCACCACTGAACCAGAGGTAAGTAAGAGTTTCTATGTATTTTATTAAAGTCTTTGTGGAGGAGAGAAAAAAAGAGATCCAGAGGATTGAGGAGTTTTGGGGTGTTCTGGAGAGAGAAAGGATTTTAGTCTTTGGATAATGATGCACAGAATAATCAAAAGGGGAGAGGAGGCTTATGATCTTCAGGAAGTTGGGAAGCCAAGGAGGGAGGCAGGTCAGGTCTGGCTGAGCGGGAGATCGAGAGCCCAAGGCTGGGAGCTGAGCACAGGGAGTTGGATGCAGGTGTGTCCAGGTGAGCAGATGGGCAGTGGAGAGCTGGTGGTTAGAGGTGAATGGCGTGGCTGAAGGCTTGAGTGAATCCAAACCTTTTTACATTTACAAAAGGTAAATATCTATGAGGTAAATATATCCATATATATATGTTGTTTTAGTCTAATGGACTTGAACTGATTTGGAAAAAGGAAACTGTTGCAAAACCTTCAAATAAGGTCAGGTCATGTGGTGAACGCAAATAAATCGTAACATTCTAAAATATTTTGAGACATCTTGGAAAGTGCCTAACAAATGAATTACACCCTTTATCACCTATAGTTGCAGCCCAGGGAAATACTAGCTTAGAAAGCTTTTACTCTGATGCACCAGCTAAAAAATATACCTTGAATGTCATTACTGGACGTGCAGACTGCCACAGTTCCTACAGTGCAAAAAGAAACACAAAAACAGAACAACTCAAATTGTTATGAGGATTGTTAAGGGGTCCCCTGTGGTCCAAAAGCACCTTTAGACAAAGGACCCTTAACTCACTACATCCCAACAACAGTATGTATGACAAGCCTCAACAGATACCCAAAGTGTTTACAATGGCAGCATCTACTGTGTCATAGATATGACCTAAACATTGTCAAATGTTTGTCAAATAAATCCAGCTGACTGAAAAGTGCATGAACACCAATGTTTGTATGTGCTGTACGTGCATGTGTGTGTGTGCTGTACGTGCGTGTGTGTGTGTGTGTGTGTGTGTGTGTGTGTGTGTGTGTCTGTGTGTGTGTCTGTGTGTGTGTGTGTCTGTGTTTGCTTGCTAGTTGCATGTCATCCATCAGTGGAGTTACACACTTGTCACTGGAGAGTTTCTCTCGTTTCACTGCAGGATGTTCATTTGATGAAGGTCAGACTAAAACACCAGCTGCTCTTTATCAACACTCAACCTTTCAATGCAGCCATCTGCCGGGCTGAAACAATTCAGCTTTAAAGTGTTTTAGGACAAATGTGTTTAACTAATCCAAACACAACCATTTAATGTCTGTTCACCAATGTCATTTTACCTACATGTTTTAAGTCTCCTTTTCACATTTTATATTTATTGTAAAAACTAGCCGGGCCAGCCAACCTATATATGTAATTATATAGTCTGGCCACAACCCATAAACAGATTTCAGTCATGGGGTGGAATCTATAGTTGTCTTTCAAACTGTCTGCACATATAATTGGACAGCACTAGGACCAATCAGAGCAACGAGCATATGCACCGCTATGGCAATCAGTCAAAGGAGGTGTCGGCCATACATCATTGGAAAAAAAAAGAAAAAGCAAATACATTCTTTTAAGAAATAAAGGACTTAAGTACCTCTACCTACTTCAAACAAAAGCCCAAATGTAAGTTGTCCAAATTTGATGTCAACCCCATTTCAAACGAACACTGATCCTGAGCCTGTGCCATCTTTGTACTGGTTTTCTGCTGCAGCTCTGGTACTAGGCCTGCTCAACATTTTACTACAGACATAGAGCACTGTGCTTGGTCAGACCTAAATTTTTCTGCCAATGGCAGACATGCTGAGGCTACTACGGAGCTTGGCTAGACCGACCTGAAGGGCAAAGTAATTTGCTATTGCTACGGCTTGTCTACATTTCTAGGCTAAAAACTTAATGATGTGAAAAAAATGTGCTCTGGCTGGTCTGTGTCTCTGAAGAACACAGGAATACTATTAAAGTATTCAGGCCCCATCAATTTTTTCACTCTTTGTTATATTGCAGCCATTTGCTAAAATCTACATAATGTATTTGTTTCCTCATTAATGTACACAAAGCACCCCATGAATAAATACAGGTACTAATCTTGATATTTCATTTCAAAGTTTTATGAACACAAGTGGTTTGATGCAACAGCAACAGGGGTTAACAGGAGGAGTTGAAGAAAACATGGCCAGTGTAAAAAGATTATAATTGGTAAATGTCGTCTTTTGTGGTTTTAATTGTAATTGTGATTTTGGTCTTCAGGAGGAAACAAAGAAAGGTTTTACACCAATCCAATCTACAGTAATAAAAGCAGACTACTGTCTTTGTCTTTTATCGAACGGGAACCAATGAAGTATCACACACACACACACACACACACACACACACACACACACACACACACACACACACACACACACACACACACACACACACACACACACACACACACACACACACACACACAACAAGCTGCCTTTGGAATGTAGATATATAGTTTTAGGGGAGACATCAGTAACATTGCTCCTGCTTGTCCACAGCTCATCTTGGCTGCACCGGAGCGTTAGATTAGTGCAACACATTTAAAACAAACTGCTTTTGGAGGATCTGTTCTGTCAGTGGCTAAATCTGGTGTGACTCTAACCCCTGCTTTCCACAGGAGCTGTCAGCAGCACGTTACTGCAGCAGCATGTCTTGCTCGCGTAAGCTGCTGCTTGGCCCTTCCCACGAGACGCGAAGCAGCAGGGGAGCAGCTGTCACCGACAGAGCACGAAGTCACACGAGTGACTTCGTCAGTAAACACAATAACAAGCAGGAGAAAACTACAAACATGGCTCCAAAAGGTTTGTGTTTTATGTTCTGTCCATTTTATAATCGCCAATACGGACCTGAAAAACAAAGGAGACCGCTAGCTAGGTGATAACTTCTCACGGGGCCGCACAGTTAGTAACTTTTTTTAAAAGTAAAGCAACCGGAAGGCAGTACGTTTCTTTATTCTGAAAATCTCAGGAGCTTCTCTCCATTTCCGCGTCCGATTTCCTATCTTTCTTTCCCAGAAAATTTCGAACTTGACCTGTTTCAGAGGCGCCGCGCGTAGAAAATAGAACCGGCGCGTAAAGGCCGCGACATGCTGCTCCTGAGACGCGGCCGACTCACGCTGCTGACGCCTCCAGTGTAAAAGGTTCTGTTGACCACAGCGGTTCCTATCAGCAGCTATGACGTGCTGCTGCAGTAACGTGCTGCTGACGGCTCCTGTGGAAAGCAGGGGTAAGACAAAAGGTCATGCACCTCATTGGGTTGTCAAATGGGAATCAGGTTGAAAAAAGTCGATAGACCAACTAAAACTGATCATTCACTCCACTATGTAATTGTCACTTTTTGGTTGATTTACTGTATTGTGGTCTGACTTTTCAGAATGCTGTTGATCTCCGAAAACCCACCAGTTCATGAACTTCAAACAAGAGGGTTCAACGACAATGAGTCATGTAGATTTTTTCCCTACATCATCTCTCTCTGTGTGTGTGTGTGTGTGTGTGTGTGTGTGTGTGTGTGTGTGTGTGTGTGTGTGTGTGTGTGTGTGTGTGTGTGTGTGTGTGTGTGTGCGCGCATGACATGCCTAAAAGTCCAAGGACACTGGATGAGATAATTGGGGATGACTGATATCCTTGCAGTTATAATTGTGTCATTACCACCCTGTGGAACATGATCATTAGTCCCTGCGGCCTGTGCTGTAATTAACAGACTGGCAGTGATTTAAGGGAAGACGAGTGTCTGTCCAGGTCCAAATTTGACTCAAGCCAAGTCGTCACTTTCTGGCTAAAACATCCTTAAATGCCTTTAAGTTACTTTTATTTAGCAGCCCAGTATGTCCCAATTTGCAGTTGGCTGTCCTATAACCTGGCTTTACTCTACATGTTAGTCATTGCAACAACTTGTTAGTCAGAGAATATCAACACTCAGTGGGGGGATTCAGTTATTAAATTATGTTGTGATCGAGGAATATTAGAACCATATTACCACTGACATTTTAGGTCACCAAGGTTTGTTTTATTTTATTTAATCTGACATACACTTACAAAGAAAGGGTTTGATTAGTCAAAGTTTTTGTAGTGATGTGGAATGTGCACTTCACACACACACACACACACACACACACACACACGCACACACACACACACACACACACACACAAGCACATGCACTCACTGTCAGAGTCCAAGCCCCCAGGCCGGGCTCTCCCAGCTGACCGGCTTCCGTCTTGGACCACATTACCCAGCATGCCCCTCGCGGGGATTCCCTCCACGTTCCACCTGCGTCAATCCATGTCTATATATGGAAAACGCTACACCGGCTCTTCACTCAGTCATCATTCCACCGTGATCCATGATCAGAGTATTCCAAAGCTACTACAGCTAAACCTACACCTTTCCTCCTCAGACCTCATCCGTCAGCCTTTCCAGCACCGCTTTCAGCCCACCGTCTGTATAATAAACGCTCTTACTCCCGAACCCAGTCTTCGAGTCTGACAGGATGACTGAGTCCATTAATCCAGCGGAGTTCGAGCAGGTGAAGAGAAAGATGGAGCAACTGGTGAACGAGAACGTTCAGCTCCACGCCCAGGTCGACCGGCTTAACACCAGACTGAACTCCCAGACCGATCTCTCCATGCAGTTGTCTACTGCCGTCACGGCACTCCAGCAGCAGGTTCATGCTCTCCACCTGCAAGCCCTCACTCCACCGACGGGAGAGCCACACTTCAGTCTCCCGGAGAAGTGGAACGGAGAGACGGGGAGTCCAGACGGTCTGCTTGCTACCCTCGAGATGCAGTTCGAGTGCCACCCAGGACGCTTTCCCACTGCGCGTTCTTGAGTGGCACAGCTCACCTCTCTGCTCACCGGACGCGCTGCAGAGTGGGCCGCTGCGCTCTATAATTCTAAATCACCGGACTGCAATGACTACGCTGCATTCGTGGCTGCCCTCAGAAAGACGTTTGTTCCACCCAGCAGCGAAATGGGGGCAGAGGCACGACTCCTAAAACTCCGCCAGAAGGAGCGCTCTGTGTGCGCTTATGCGTCGGAGTTCCGCACCATCTCCGCCAAGCTGCGGTGGGATGACTCTGCCCTTCGAGCCGTCTTCTTGGAGGGACTGGCAACCTACATCCGGGATGAGATGGCGGGAAAGGAGCTGCCCCAGAACCTGGATGAAGTGGTGGATCTGGCGTTGCGCATGGATCAGCGGGTTCTGGTTCGGCCCAAGCCCTTCACTCGCCCATCCAGGGCGCCTGGACCTCTTCCTCGTTCCCCCACGCCTGCTCCCGGACCCGCTTCTACTGACGAGCCCATGCAATTAGGCCACCTTCCTCCAGAGGAGAGACAGCGACGGTGGCGTGAGGGTCTCTGTGCCTATTGTGGCTCCTCCCACCACAGACGCCTGAACTGTCCATTACGTTTGGGAAACGAAGGAACCCACTGAGTATCGGGGTCGCTCAGCCTGGGTCACCTTCAGCCCCCACCTCTTCAAATCGACTCCTTCTTTATGTTACCCTCCTTCATGGTGAGGCCTCACTCCAGATGCACGCGCTGGTGGACTCGGGGGCCGCTGACAATTTTATGGACATGGATCTGGCTAAGCGCCTACGGATCCCCATGACCCCCTTGGAGAGAGTTGTGCCAGTGACCTCGGTGGACGGTAGGCCCCTCCAACCCTATCCGGTCCAAAACCGAACCCAGCCACTCCAGATGATTGTCCAAGGCCACAGAGAGACCATCCAGTTCCTGATCATATGTGCTCCCTCCTCTCCTCTAATCCTGGGATTTCCCTGGCTCCGTCTCCATGACCCCCGGATTTCCTGGTCCCAGGGTCGCCTTTTGGAATGGGGGGCCCAGTGCCAGGCCCACCTCTCTCCTCCTCCATCCATGCCAGACTGCCCGGCCGGTGACCCTGGCCCTACACCGCCCAATCTGCCACTGCCCTACCGGGACCTGGCTGCGGTGTTCGACAAGCAGCGCGCCACCACACTGCCGCCTCACCGCCCGTACGACATGGAAATCAAGCTGCAACCAGGAACCAGTCCACCCCGGGGGCTCCTTTTTTCTCTCTCTCCCGCCGAGTCCAGAGCCATGGAGGAATATATTGACCAGGCCCTCCGGCAGGGTTTCATCCGACCCTCGTCGTCCCCAGGTGCCGCAGGCTTCTTCTTTGTGAGGAAAAAGGAGGGTGATCTCCGCCCCTGTATAGATTACAGAGGACTGAACAAGATTACAGTCAGAGATCGTCATCCTCTGCCGCTCCTCACGTCCGCCCTGGATGCCATCTCCCAGGCGCGGATTTTCACCAAGCTGGACCTCCGGAGCGCCTACAACCTGGTCCGTATCAAAGCTGGAGATGAGTGGAAGACGGCGTTCATCACCCCTACCGGTCACTGGGAGTACCAGGTCATGCCCTTCGGACTGTGCAATAGCCCCGCCGTTTTACAACGCTTCATCAATGATGTCCTCCGTGAAATGTTGGGATGGTGGGTGTTTGCCTACCTGGATGACATTCTGATCTACTCCAAGTCAGAGGCCGAACACTACCACCATGTCCGCGCTGTCTTGACCCGGCTCCTGGACAACAACCTGTTCTGTAAGCCCGAGAAGTGCTCCTTCCACCAGCGGTCCGTTTCATTCCTGGGCTACCTGATTTCGGATCAAGGTCTAACTATGGACCCTCAGAAAGTCCAGGCGGTGAAGGACTGGCCCCTACCAACCAGCCTGAAGCAACTGCAGAGTTTTCTGGGTTTCTGCAACTTTTACCGTCGATTTATCAAAGACTTTAGCACCATTGTGGCGCCCCTCACCTCTCTCACCCGACCGAGCCCTCCTGGTCAACCGTTCCGGCTCACCCCAGATGCCGTCCGGGCCTTCCACTACCTAGTCGCTCGTTTCACATCGGCTCCTATCCTGCGCCATCCGGATCAGGCAGTCCCTTTTGTGGTCGAGGTCGACGCTTCGGATGTCGGCGCCGGCGCCATCCTGTCCCAAGGCGGCCCAGATGACAGGCTACATCCCTGCGCCTACTTCTCCAGGAAGTTTTCCACCACCCAGCAGAAGTACGGTGTAGGGGATCGTGAGCTGCTGGCCATAAAATGAGTGTTGGAGGAATGGAGGCAGTGGCTTCTGGGCACCACTCAGCCGTTCACCATCTGGACTGACCACCAGAACCTAACCCACATCCGGTCCGCCAAGCAGCTAAATCCTCGCCAGGCTCGCTGGGCCCTCTTCTTCGAACCCTACGAGTTCCATCTCGCCTATCGCCCCGGGACTAAAAACCAGAAGGCGGACGCCCTCTCCCGCCAGTTCACACATTCAGCGCCCACGTCCGAGCCGGCGCCCATCCTCCCGGAGCACCGTTTCATGGCCCACCTTGGGTGGCCGTTGGAGGAGGCCATCCAAAACGCCCTCCGGGATGACCCAGCGCCGCCAGAGACCCCTGCCAGTCGGCTCTACGTCCCAGCGGCCTGTCGCAGTGAGGCGTTGGCCTGGGCCCACTCATCACGCCTGTCTGGTCACGAAGGCTTCTCTCGGACTCTCAAGTTCTTGAAACGGGCTCTCTGGTGGCCACGTATGGAGAGGGACGTTAAGGAATTCACGAGCGCCTGTGACGTCTGCGCCCGCTCTAAGGCATCCACCCAGGCTCCGGTTGGCACCCTCAGACCTCTTCCGGTGCCCAGCCGCCCCTGGTCCCATGTGGGGCTGGACTTTGTCACAGGTCTCCCGCCGGTCAATGACCTCGACACCATCCTAACGGTCACTGACCGGTTTTCCAAAGCTGTTCACTTCATCGCCCTCCCGGGCCTTCCCTCGGCCCGGCGCACTGCAGAACTGTTTCTGGAGAATGTGGTGCGTCTCCACGGGTTCCCGGTCGACGTGGTCTCAGATCGTGGTCCCCAGTTCACGGCCCGTTTCTGGAAAGCCTTCTGCCATCTAGTGGGAGCTTCTCTCAGCCTGTCTTCGGGCTACCACCCACAGACCAACGGTCAATCGGAGCGGGCAAACCAACAGTTGGGCCGGTACCGCCGCTGCTTTGTCTCGGCCCAGCCCTCGCAGTGGCCTAAGTACCTCCTCTGGGCGGAACTGTCTCACAATCTCCACACCTCCTCTGCCACTCAGATGTCCCCTTTCGAGGTCTGCTATGGCTACCAGCCCCCAGTCTTCGCCCACCAGGAACCCAAAGTCGCGGTGCCAGCCGCTCAATCCCTGGTGAGGCGCTGCAAGAACGCATGGATCAAGGCGCGGGCCTCCATTACCCGGGCCAACGCCCGTTACTCACACCAACACCTCCGCAGGCACCGCCCGGGTCCCTCCTATGCTCCAGGGGACAAGGTCTGGGTGTCCACGGCAGGCCTCCGGGTCTGCGCCGGTTCCAGGAAGCTTGCTCCCCGGTTCCTCGGGCCCTACCCCGTGCAGGAGGTCATCAACCCAGTCACGTACCGGCTGCGGCTGCCTACAAGCCTTCGCGTCCATCCTACCTTCCACACCTCCCGGCTCAAGCCTTACGTGGAATCCCCCCTCCTGCCACCTCAGGCTCCAGCACCTCCGCCGGCCCGCTTCCTCGACGGTGAGCCCATCTACACAGTCCGGCGCATTCTGGACGCTCGCCGCCGGGGTCGGGGCTGGCAGTACCTCGTAGATTGGGCGGACTATGGCCCAGAGGAACGCTCCTGGGAGCCGGCCCGCTCCATCTTGGACCCTGCCCTCATTTCGGACTTCTGGGCCCACCGAGGTGGCCCGGGGACTTCTGGAGCCGTCCCTGGACCGGGGGGTCCTGTCAGAGTCCAAGCCCCCAGGCCGGGCTCTCCCAGCTGACCGGCTTCCGTCTTGGACCACATTACCCAGCATGCCCCTCGCGGGGATTCCCTCCACGTTCCACCTGCGTCAATCCATGTCTATATATGGAAGACGCTACACCGGCTCTTCACTCAGTCATCGTTCCACCGTGATTCATGATCAGAGTATTCCAAAGCTACTACAGCTAAACCTACACCTTTCCTCCTCAGACCTCATCCGTCAGCCTTTCCAGCACCGCTTTCAGCCCACCGTCTGTATAATAAACGCTCTTACTCCCGAACCCAGTCTTCGAGTCTGACACTCACACACAAACACACACACACGTGTACACAAAAATGATACATGCTAATTAAATAAAACAGACCTTTAGGTAATCTGTATTCATGCCCATTAGGCTACTTAGAGCAAATTAGTTTTCCAAGCTTGCTAGGGAGCTTTCAGGCTCAATTCCAGTGAAAATGGGAACACTCCAGCTCACAGAGCAAACAGAGCAGCAAGCCAGCAAACCCTCTGGCTGGAGAATTACCAGCCCAATCCCCTACAGCTCAGAAATGGTCAGGAAACTGAATGGAAATAAGCAGGGATAAATAACCATGTGAGGAACGAGACGAGGGAGAGAAGCGATGCCAAGGACAGCGTTGGCTGTGTTGGAACACATGCAGTCAGTGGAGTGCAGATGGCAGAGATGGATGCCACCCAGAAGTGTGTTTGAGAAGTGGGACAGGGAGGGCGAGCAGGGATTCAGCTGCACACTGTATACTGTCGTTCAGTGAAATGACTGTAATTTATTACAGGTCTTTCAGTGACCTTTTAACAGAGCGCTCACCCACTGTGACTCCAGCAGCCCTCAGACTGCCAGTGTTACACAGTAGGCTGAATCAATCCACCCACTGCACACAGAGACGCTCTCCTCACACTCTTGGACTTTAAGCACTTTGGACACAGCTTGGCTGGCAGCACTGTCTTCGCTTCTATTATCGCTCTCTGAACAGTCATGAGGAGGTTTTGTTGTTATTTTTACCCCCGTGGCCGTTTCCTTGGCTGCTTGTTAGAAAAATAAGCTTCTGGTAATTTTTTCAAGCATAACGTTTGCTGTACCTTGCACATTTTAGACAGACTTTTGTTTGTAATAAACATTTTGTCTCAAACAAATATTATTTTCATTATTTTTGAACTTCGATACCTCACAACCACAAACTTATTTTTTTTAATTGAGATTTTCTGATAAATCAACACAAAGGAGCATATGATGTGTGAAGTGGATTTAAATTGATAGATGGTTTTCAACATTTTAAGCAAATAATAATCTGAAAAATTGCAGCTGCAGGTCTTTTGGGTAAGTTTCTACCCGCTTTGCTGATCTAGAGACTGGAACTTTTGCCCTTTTTTGACACAAAACATCTCAAGCTCACCCAGAATGATGAAGAGCACGTGTAAACATCAATTATCAAGATAAAGACAATGATTATTTCCTTGTGTTATTTAGGCAAAAGCATGTTTATATTTTTGTGAAAACATTTCAAGTTATCAATTAGGACTCAAGACTATAAATTCTTGCCGAGTTAATTGAGGGTCAAGCTCTGCACGATATTTTGTTAAATTTGAGAAAACACTTTTCAACAAGTAATTGCGGGGAGCAGAAAATAAATTATAAAACTATCTGTTATACAATTTCTTCCATTTTAAACACACATTTTGTAACAGAACCTAGCCTACTAGCCTACAAATCTCGACAAACCAAAGCAGTAGAAAAGATTTTGTTCTCCCGGTCGGTTTAGCCACGAGCCTTTCTAGCATCAGCAGGTCTACCACTGGCCTGAACAGTTTCATGTCTTGCCAATCACAGAGCTTTATGTATGCTCGGTGTACATCTAGAGCTGAAAAACTACAAAGATGGTGTCGGCTCAGGAACGGCGCTTATTTGAAACGACTTTGGCATCAAATTTGGACTCTTCTTCTTCTTCTTCGTTTGTGAAGCGGCCAGCCCCATACAACTACCGCATTTTCAAATAAATGATTAAGCCCACATTAGACAAACAAATAAATGTTTAAACAGATACATCTGTTTAAATTAAAAGACACCACACATTCCTTAAAGCTGGGCGGACACTGTGCGACTTTTTCACTTGTAGCACTCAGCTTCAGCTCAAACTGTACGACTTCCTTGCAGGGCAGATCTCAGGAGGGCATGGGTTCACACTGTACGACCCAGTTCTCAGATGCGACCCGACTGCTCACACTGTACATCTGGTAGCAACACGTTGAACCTAAAAAATATGCTAAAAATAGCAGTTTTTACACAACACGTCAGACTTTTTTGTTTTGTTTTGCCTGTTGTCCTTCGGGAGTGCTGCAGGAGGACACACAGGGATTTATGGGGGTTGGATGAGGAAAACTAAATAAAGAAAGTAAATCTGTCTTTTGTGATCAGTTTAATTTGACATGAACACGACAAACACGCTTTCCTGACAATCAATGTGAGTAAAAAAACGTGTAGAAATTAAAACGAACAACGTGTGTTATTAGGGAAATAGCGGGCGAGGAGTGTTGATGCATTTTTGTGCATGCGCCGTGAGCGGTTCTGGTACTTATTGGGTAGCAGCCGCTCGCTGCACCGCGTCAACCCTCACGAGGAGCGAGCAACATATCAAACACTCCAAAAGTCCGTGCGAGCTCACGATTGCTGATCGGTAGCTGGTCACGTGGTGTTAATCGCCTCTCGTAACACCCTGTACACTACACGACGCTCAGCGCAAAACTCACCCCGATCTCGTGGATTCTCGCACGAGTGGAAAATCGGCTCAAAAAAAGTGAAAAAGTCGCACAGTGTACGCCCAGCTTGACTCATAATTTCTTGACAAATATCCACGATGCATTGACCCTCTAAAGCGGTGCTGTTCAATCCTGATCCATTAGGGCCATGACTTGCATGTGTTCTTTGTTTAGACCAGCACACATGTGGTTTGGTTGAAGGAATTGCTTAACAGGCTTTGGTAGAAATTGAGCACAGAAAGAAAAGGTGATTGAAGCGTTGACTCAGGTGTGTTGGAGCAGTAGGGGTAGGGTTAGGGATAAGGCAGTGGCCCTCCAGGGCCGACGGAATAGCCCTGATAGGGTGCTACATTTATCTGTCACTTGTCCCTCATGTGACAGGAACCAAATCCATCTGTCCAAACACATTTAAAAGCTGCACAGATAAAATATCACAGCGATTTAAAAACAAATATCCAATAATAAAAAATTATGGTTTAAACAAAACACATCATATTATATCAAAACACTCGTGAACATTTCTCAAGGTTATTGGATTAACTTTATAATATTTTACTAATCTGAAGGGATTTTTCTTTCAGGTGGAGCAAGGAAAAGATATTCAAGACAACAAAAATATGGGTTTTAGATTGATGGAGGCAAGGCAAGGTCAGGTGAAAAACTAAAGATTTTAGCTTTCCAGAAAACACTGGTGTTTTCAGTCAAATCCAAGGTCTGATATTTGACTTTATAAACAGCACCTTTGGTCTGAATGGAAAAATAGCCCTAAGCTGATCAAATGACCAATTAAGCTTCAACAAGTCTCAGCCGTTGAAAGATTTATATAGAAATAATGATAAAAGGCTCCGTTAGTCAAACAAAACAGTGAAACTAATTTATTTTTACTTTGTTCAGTAAATCATTCACATTTTAGGGATGTGAAACTGACTGAAAAAAGCCACAATGCACATGCAGTCAGTTTCATTAGAGGCTTATGATTAAAGTATCAGTGACTTTGTCGCCACATCCACGAGTCAAATCCACGAGTCAAATCTCCATAACAACTGAAATCCGTGTTCCCGGTGAGAAGCGTTGTCAAACACCTTAAGAGTGAAATGAAGAAGCAGAAAATCACTTTGCTAGATGTGCTAAACTTATTTAACAGTCACTGATATCATCTCGAGGGTTTAATTGCATTACCTTATTGGGCGTAGTTTTTATCAGCCGGAGAAAAACAGATCTGTTACTTCACCGGAGGAAATGGCTCTGCCGCACAGCTATTTAGGAGATAAGCCGGGGCATATCACGAAACTTAGTGGGTCTTTGCAGGGTTACAGTTTTCTGAAACCATGTTGTTTATCACATGAAATGATATCAAGCTCACTATCATGCTTCCTTAGGAACCCACTGATTTCTACAGGGAGGAGAAAAGAACTAGCTAAAGATCAAATGCTTTTTTTCTGGTATTATCAGATCAATTTGAATCAAGACCCAGAAAACGTGCCTTATTGCTGCATATAAATACAAAATGGAGCTTTTGGATACTGTTTTTATTTACTGGTAATATGCATTACATAATAATAATAATATGATAGATATTTTCAATATTTTTAGCTACAGTTGTGTGTGAAGACTGTGCTTCCTGCACACTCTTCTTCTGCTGCCATCCATGTAGGTGGGTTGACTTATTTTGGAGCCTACTGGTTTGAAATGGAATTGCAGGAATATTTGTAAAGTAAAGGTAAACTCTGGCATATTGACCGTATGACTCTTTAAATTCATTATCCTTGCACAGGTAGTTTTTCAGTGTTAGTTATTTCTAATAATAAAATAGTTATAATAACATTATTAATGTGTTTATTAAGTAGGGATGCTCAATATAGGCATTTTTAACTGATCCCCCCCCCCCCCCCAATAAAGAAAAATGTGGAGACATGCGCATGTCGGGGAGTTCTTCTAAATTTACCCCGAAGTTCCAGTAGTGGAAATGCAGCTATTCATGGACTCACCCATCTTGACTTGAAACGGCAAAGGCTAAACAGCAGAGACTGTCTCGGCTAGTGGAAGCTAAGTGTTAGCATTAGCAACTCTGCCACACAGCGGAACTCCCTCAGGTGTGTGTTGTTAATTTTGAAGATAAAACATCAACATTGCAAAGCAAACGGAGTCAGTGGTAGAGGCGAGTTGCTGTTAGCCAATCTGAGGAGAGATGTCCATGATCGCATGTGAATGTACCATCATGTCCAGTCTTTGCTTGTGCTATCATCATGAAATTTTAATTGGTCAAAGGTAAGGCTTTATTCTACAGTCCATACCACTACATCTTCAACTGCAGCAACATAAATAAATATCCAGGTGAAGAAAACAAAAGCTAGATTTCTGTAGCCTCTTTGACAATGACGTCAATTTGCCACAACGCTGAGCCGGCATCCGGGAGCCTTAAGTCGTTTAAAAGTTGTCAGACTATGGCGGTAATGTTGCCCAATTGTGTCCTTTTCACCAAAAATGATGCAATGGCGGCATAAAGGGGGTATGGGGTGGTCTCTGTGCTAGCGCGGATATCCATTTATCTTGGACATAACTTGCTTTTTATTGTGAACGAAGCAGCACTCATCAAGGTATATTTTTTGATAATCCACTTCTTAAGGTGTATCCCCCACCCCACCCACCCCTCCACCCCCCGAGTCCCCTTGCAGTATCAGGTGATCTCTAATGGAGAGAAGCTCCAGGAGCGCTGCATTGCTCCAAATAATCATCTCAGCTGATTTTGTTTACAAAAACAAAACTTACGACCCATTCTTTCTTTCCTTTTCAATATAGTTGCCAGCCGGAGCTTGACAGTAACTCCCCACGTGATCAAGACACCTGTCTCTGTTGTGCCAAGGTGCAATCGGCATTTAAAGGACAGACATTTATCACAATATTACCACCAAGCGAGGCGAAAGGAATGCCGCCAAAATTTGCGCATCTCCATGCCGGCATGGCGTGTTCATAAGACACACCGTTGCAGTACTATTACGCTGATTTGCTGGCACGGTGTGTCTTGTTAAAAAGGGCTCAATTCCATGCAACTCAAAAGGAAAAGTGTTCTTTTTTTTAAGGGGATTGAAAACAGCAAAAACAGAGGTTTATTCCAAGTCTGTCAAACGGAAAGTAAATGGAACCAGATAACAGCACAACAAGAAACACTTTGCCTGTGAAACTTTCTGTGTTGGACAGGATGATTTTCTAAGAAGACCACAACAAAGGAGCAGGTTTGCTTTGTTTTCAGTACAGGTATTATCCAGCCCACTCAGAGACTTCAACTGATTTTTACATGTGCTGTTTGGGAGGAGGACAAGCAAACCTCAACAAAGAGCACTGCTTTCTGCTCGTCTTTGTCTTTACCTACTCAGCGTAGTGTCTGTCTGCCTTTCTCTTTGCATTTTTTCCACTAACTCCATCTCAACCTTTTTTTCCTCCATTACAATGTTCAAAACAAAGAGTGAGCAGATGCTGTTGCTCATTCGTTCCTCGTCATTGCATCCTTGTTTTACAGCAGCAGAAGCGGGGTACCTACAGAGAAAGCAATTGATTCACAGAAACACAAACACAGCCAATTACTCTTTAATGTCACTGAGTTAGAGCCAATCCAGCCAGACACACACTGTTGCCCAGGCATACAACTGGTCCTGTCCTTTCAGGATGAACAACTGAGGATTATCTGAACAGCTCCTAATCAACGGGCTTTCTTATGCTATTCAGTTCACAGAGAACAACTAAACTAACACTATATAGGCTTGAGAAATAACATGAGTAAAGCCTTATTTGTGTTCATCTATGTTTTTGTTGTTGTGCTCAGCAGGTGAAATTAGGCACAAACTGTCAGTTATTGTGGATTAAACAGCACACATGGGCAGGTGCAGCACTCTGGGTAGAGAAGCTTCATGTCTCTTTGAGCTTACCCCCCCCCCCCCCCCCCACACACACACACACACACACATACAGATTTACCCAGAAACACCTTGATCCCCACTGCGGAAGCTCTGCAGGCAGCTGCTGCCCCTGACAGGCTCGTTTCTACCCTTAGAGGATACGACTCCTGCAGGTTTTTCACCCTCTGATACTTTTCCTGTATTTCTATCTGTTTCTAGGTGCAGCTTGTCACTGTCACACATCCTCCTACCTGTCTCTGGGACTGTGAGTTAGTCAGGCTACTGATCTAAGTTTCCCAGATGTCAAGCTCATTATAGTTTATCAGCAAACGCACAAAAACAACACACTTCTATCAGCTTCAGCAGCATGAAGGGCCACAGCAGGGACAATCCTACACAAATGCCTTCCTAAGCCTCTATTCACATGGTTTTACTGGGGGGGGGGGGGCATAGAAACAAATCATAAGATGAGAGTATCCCATCAAGGACTTGGACATAAGAAAATGCTACAGGTTATTTCAGATGGACACATATTGGAGCTACATTTGCAGATTCTACTCTTTCTCTTACTATAATGAAACTTTCAACTGCTTCTGGGTTTTATTTGAAATGCTGCTGCATGGAGGTTGCAGCACCGAAGAGTTTTTCACATTTTAAAATCACCAAAACATTCAACTTTACCTGGTTTATTCCCACAGACCTCAAATATGTATGATTGGTTAAATGGTGACTAAAAGTGTAAGTGTGTAACTGGGTTTATTTCTTGCTTTTATCTATGTGGCTCTTAGGGGAGAAGATGAATTGTACACATTATTTTAAAAGTGTGCTAATCTGTATTTTTACACCCCAGGGGTCTGTGATCGATTCTGCTCAAAGAGCCAGTCAAAATCCCAATATGGCGGCCTTTTTGTGAGATGTCTGTCAACATTTCTCACAGAAACATAACAAATGTCATCAGAAAAATGGCTGCAATACGCGTGGGGCAAATGCATGAATGTAGTTGCATCACATGCAAGAAGGTTCCCTTAGATAACTGGGTGGTTGAAGGATCAACCCTCCACTCTGAAGGTCAGATGGGAACTCAAAGCTAAATTTGTAAGAACCAGTTGATGAAAGTGTTGTTCACATAAAAAGAAGACAAAGGAAGCCACTGAGTTCCACAAAGAGGAGATACTAGATAACTGGATTTGACAAATAATATTTCACAGTTTCACTTAAAGCACTCCCAATGTACATGGACGTACTCACAGCACTTGATGATGATGAATAGAAGAAAGTTTGATGCAAAACCAAGTCCAGTATCATAAGAGATCTGGATGCTCAACAACACAGAGGTCTAGAGAGAGCTAAGACAAGATCAACCCCGGTATCCACAAATGATTAGGGCACAAGAAGCAAGATCGCCTCCTGAGTTTTAACTTTAGAATCGTCCACGCCAAGGTTTAGTCCTCAACTGTGCAAAGAAAAAAATAGGTGGAATAAAATAATCCCAAATAAAGTGAAATTCCTAAAAAGTGTTCACTTTATACCACGTGACATATAAGCTGAGTATTTGGTCTTTTATTTATTTTTTGGCTGTCAAATATTGAAAAGTTTTATGTGAGAGAAAATCAGCAAGCAGAAGCTTGATCATCAGAGTTTAAATGCTTAATGTACAGTATGCACAGGAGAGCTTCTTTAGTCAGGCTGACAGCAAGACTCATGCACAATGAAAAACAAGTTAATAATTTGTAAATTGAGAGCGATTGTCTGTATTTTTACAAGTTCCAAGCTACCAACTGATGATGAGTGCAACGTAGATTCAGTGCAGTATTAATGCTATTTAATCTGTAATCTACATGGCATTGATTAAGGATAATCCTTTTGCATGTAGAGAATACTGAGATTGGCTACATCTGCTGGTGACATTGATCTAAAGCTGAATTTTAATGAGTGCAAGCTTCATTTTAAGATGACACACATATAACATGTATTATTATACCAAACACATTAACATAAGCATGACATTTTTTTCTTTTCAGTGGAAAAAAATGTGGCAGTAAAACAATACGAAGCACATTCATTCCAGTTTGATAATTTTAATCCCAATAAGAGCATTTTTTTATTTGAAATCATAATTAGATTTTCATGATGCATTAAAGAGGCTACACAAATACTGTTTGATTTATTATGCTTTCCACCCACTGGAGTCAAAATAATAATAATGATAAAAAAGCATCAGCCAAAATGGTTCCAGCTGCTCCTGTGGCTGTGATGCCATTAGTACCAAAGTCACTTCAGATTGCCAGTAAGTGGCAAAAGCTAGGAGGAAGGAGATAATGCTAGAAGAATAAAATAGATGAAATCTGCTGTGGTGTCAGCAGAGATTGACTGGAGATCTGGGGTATCATAAAAATGTTTCCCTAGAGCCTGATAGCTAAGGTGCCACATCAAAGAATTGGTTTATAAACCCAAGTAGCTCAGCTGCTTGGAGCTAAATGAAAGCAAGCTGAACAAACAGATATAGTCCTGTTGGGTTTGATGTGTCAGACTCACACGAGGCTCTAATCGTACTACACACCAAGGGGGACAACACTGGCCTGTTGGCTAAATCAAACTGCAGGAGAGTGACACCCTGTAGCTGGTGACTGAAATGAGAAGGAGTGGGGGTGTGAATCATCTGCTGATGCTATAAACACCTCAGTGCACTGTGTGTGATCTACAGAATGTTGCATGGTGCAGAGAGTCTTCACTGTCAGCAGAGATTCTTTATTGTCACGCAATGCAACATTTTCTTTATAGCTGATTTGTTTTGTTTTTTTGACAAAATGATTCTGAACAGAAATTTGTGGTACCCAACATATGTAGCTGCATTAAGAGTAAAATCACCTAAAGGTTTGACAGTCTATCACCTCCTAATGCAGCCGCAGGGGTAAACAGAAAGCTCTAAAAGCTGCAATTGCTGCCCACCTAAATTCACACCACCAACCGCGAGCTGCAACATACCACTGCTCTGCTAAAGGTCAAATTTTATGTTTTTCTATAGAATCTATTTCTGTGGCAAAAATAAAAAATGTACCCTCAATTTTCAAATGACTCATATCTGAACTAAATTTGACCAAAAAACATGAAAAGAACTTTTTTTTTTCGCTCAGACTGGTTCCAGCAAGTCTATCATGAACCATAGCAGAATCATCGGTCAGTGTTGTGTCCAAACTCGTTCATTAAACAATCGTGAATTTGTTTGTTTTTTTCATGAACATGAACTGAAGTAGTTCGTATTTTGCCTGACGAACGTAAAAGTGAGTGCGCTCATCCTGGCGTGCGTGAACGGGTTTATGAACGTGTTCTTTCCCCGTTCTTGCTCCAGATCTCCACGGAGCTTTTCCGGAGCTAAAGCCTAGCTAAAACATCCTGTTAACCATAGAGTTTATAAAAAGTAGAACCCGCAAATGCGGCCAAACACAGGCAGTAGCGGTTGGTGTGGCGTCTACTCTTCTATGTCTACAGGTGCTGGCCAGTAAATTAGAATATCATCAAAAGGTTGAAAATATTTCAGTAATTCCATTCAAAACGTGAAACTTGTACATTATATTCATGCAATGCACACAGACCAATGTATTTCCGATGTTTATTACATTTAATTTTGATATTTATAGGTGACAACCAATGAAAACATCAAATCTGGTATCTCAGAAAATTAGAATATTCTAAAGGCCAATGAAAAAATGTTTGTTTCTCTAATGTTGGCCAACTGAAAAGAATGAACATGAAAAGAATGTGCATGTATAGCACTCAATACTTAGTCGGGGCTCCTTTTGCCTCAATAACTGCAGTAATGCGGCGTGGCATGGACTCGATCAGTCTGTGGCACTGCTCAGGTGTTATGAGAGCCCAGGTTGCTCTGATAGTCGTCTTCAGCTCCTCTGCATTGTTGGGTCTAGCGTATTGCATCCTCCGCTTCACAATACCCCATAGATTTTCTATGGGGTTAAGGTCAGGCGAGTTTGCTGGCCAATCAAGGACAGGGATACCATGGTCCTTGAACCAGGTGCTGGTGGTTTTGGCACTGTGTGCAGGTGCCAAGTCCTGTTGAAAGGTGAAGTCTGCATCCCCATAAAGTTGGTCAGCAGCAGGAAGCATGAAGTGCTCTAAAACTTCCTGGTAGACGGCTGCATTGACCCTGGACCTCAGGAAACAGAGTGGGCCAACACCGGCAGATGACATGGCACCCCACACCATCACTGACGGTGGAAACTTTACACTGGACCTCATGCAACGTGGATTCTGTGCTTCTCCGCTCTTCCTCCAGACTCTGGGTCCTTGATTTCCAAAGGAAATGCAGAACTTGCTTTCATCAGAAAACATAACTTTGGACCACTCAGCATCAGTCCAGTCCTTTTTGTCCTTGGCCCAGGCGAGACGCTTCTTGCGCTGTTTCATGTTCAAGAGTGGCTTGACACACGGAATGCGACACCTGAATCCCATGTCTTTCATGAGTCTCCTCGTGGTGGTTCTTGAAGCGCTGACTCCAGCTGCAGTCCACTCTTTGTGGATCTCCCCCACATTTTTGAATGGGTTTGTCATCACAATTCTCTGCAGGGTGCGGTTATCCCTAGAGCTTGTACACTTTTTTCTACCACATTTTTTCCGTCCCTTCGCCTGTCTGTTAATGTGCTTGGACACAGAGCTCTGCGAACAGCCAGCTTCTTTAGCAATCACCTTTTGTGTCTTGCCCTCCTTGTGCAAGGTGTCAATGATTGTCTTTTGGACAGCTGTTAAGTCAGAAGTCTTCCCCATGATTGTGGTGCCTTCAAAACAAGACTGAGGGACCTTTTAAAGGCCTTTGCAGGTGTTTTGAGTAAATCAGCTGATTAGAGTGGCAGCAGGTGTCTTCTATATTCAGCCTTTTCAGAATATTCTAATTTTTTGAGATACCAAATTTGGAGTTTTCATTAGTTGTCACTTATGAATATCAAATTTAAATGTAATGAACATTGGAAATACATTGGTCTGTGTGCATTGCATGAATATAATGTACAAGTTTCACGTTTTGAATGGAATTACTGAAATATTTTCAACCTTTTGATGATATTCTAATTTACTGGCCAGCACCTGTATGCTGTGTGGAAGAGTCAAAGTTCATTCAGAAAAACTGAAAAGGGACTTAACGGAAAGATTATGCATTTTTTTATGTTTGGCACTTTTGATATTGCACTTTGAGTTTGCTACCTCAGCCTGCTTCCTAAGATTGTTCAATAATTTCCCATTAAAATAATGTTTTCCTCATGTTATTGAGAATATACAGTAGGGTAAAAACTGCAGCTGGTACGAATGTGAATTGAACGGGTGCAAACTATTGGAAAATTATGTCATAAGTTTTACACACACACACACGCACACACGCGCACACACGCGCGCACACACACACACACACACACACACACACACACACACACACACACACACACACACACACACACACACACATACTGTATGAGAAATAAGAACTATGAACTAGTTTGTTTTTGGAACAGTGAACTTAGTTCAACGTTTTTGTAATTATGAACTAAGAAACAAACTAGTTTGTTTTAAAATGTATGAACTGAACTTTGAGCTAGTTAGTTTTTTTAACGAATTTTCCCAACACTGTCATCTGTGCGCCCAATGAATTGAAGATGTAAGATCAAGAATGTATGTAGCAGAATTAAAGCCAACAGTTTTTGAGTTCTGCCTGACATCTTTTATTCCCGCGTGGCTCCAGTTAGTCAATAGTTATTTGTCACAATAAAATGAAATTAAACCCACTGGGGTAAATTTTGTGAAGTTGTAAGCTTTGTAATGTAACGTCTGACAGCGACTTTAAATTAGCATTTGTTCTTTGGAGGAATAGGTGCAAAAATAAATGAATGAATGAATAAATAAATGAAAGAGCAATACTGTGCTAAAGTCATAAAACGCAACCAGTGTCGGAGTTTTTCATGAGATATAATACAGTCAAACAGTGAAAAAAATATATATGCATTTCATAGATTAGAGTTGTAGTTGTAGGACCCAAATGCAGTGAAGTGAGGTGGTAATCCAAAAAAACAGCCAGGTAAGTTTCAAACAGCAAGGACTTTATTAAGGCTGTGGTCTGGAGCAGAAACAGGAACACGAGGACAAAAACATGAAACAAACACAAGGAAATGGGTTGTTCCACCGAGCAAGTTCAGAAAATCAAGGCTTTTCTGATAAATCTCTGCTTGACAAAGCCCACCGACTCCCTCTAGGATCTGTCGGTGCCACCACCGATTCTCAGGTGGATTCAGTCCTCTCTAATTCAAGTGAGGAGAGGCATGAAGAGATTCAGGCGCGTCCACAGGCAGCTCCTGTTACTCGATGCTAGATAAATGAGAATGGAAGGAAAGGACGGAGCCTCGTTCTTCTCCAAGAAGGAGCAAGAATTACTCATTCATGCCTACAAGGACTACAAAGATATCAGAACTGTAATAGCCACCATCAGCTGTTTGATTAAAGCCGTGTAGCTAGCACTATTTAGTTAGAATGATCAGCGGTTTCTGCGATGCTGCTGCTTTGGGCCCTGGCAAGATGGGCTGGGGTCTCCATGCCCTGGGTGGCATTTTGGCATCAGAGGTTCCTATTGGGGGTCAGTGGGGGAGCTGGCTCCCTAGAGGGCTTAGGGCAACCAGGCATTCCTCCCGATCCTCACATTTTTCTCCTCTTGCTCCCTCACATCATCACACAAACATGCACAAAGGACCTTGGGGGGTGGACAAGTCAGGGGGTGCGGGTATGGACCCATTTCCACATTCCTGTGGCAATCTGCCCCCCAATTTTATTTGCACCTTAAACACTTCCACCAACAACATTCCACGCAAACACACACTTAGGGCCTTGGGAGTGAGCACATTCAACGGCATTTGGCAGGGGGATCTTTCAGCCACATCCCGAGTGCCGGTGCCCACTTCCAATTTTAAACTGCTCTTAGACACAGAGGGCTGTGCGTGCATGTGGGGTGGTGTGGTGGCATCAGCTGGTGTAGGCCAGACAATGCCCGCACTGCCCGCTCACCACAGCCATGGAAAACACCTCATCAACATGCG
The DNA here is from genome assembly GCF_043380555.1 of Nothobranchius furzeri. NCBI lineage: Eukaryota > Metazoa > Chordata > Actinopteri > Cyprinodontiformes > Nothobranchiidae > Nothobranchius > Nothobranchius furzeri. Next base: position 50,748,170 of record NC_091749.1, read on the forward strand.
CCAGCACTATACTGGAGCAGACGGAGGGAGACTAGGGGTCTTAGCACACCTCTGTTGTCGCTTGGCTTCCCGAGGCAGTAGGCTAGGAGGGAGATATGGCCATCTTGTTGGGGTCTGGGGTGGTGTGTTGCTTTGCTCAGCGTTGGGCGGGGAAGCCTGCTCATCAGCACCCCAGCAGAAAGGGTTGAGCTCTGAGAATCGGTAATGGTTGTACTCCTTGTGCAGCAGTATCAGGAACAGAGTGAATAGGGTGTGTATGGGGAGCATGAGTGGGTGCCCTGGCGTCCATATTTGTAAGTCTTAAGTTGTATGTGTATGTGCGAGCATGAGGGAGGGAGTGTGTGACTGTGTCTGTATATGACTGTATATGTCAGGCGGGGCCTTTGACTCCTCCCCTCTCCTGGGACTTCTTTTGATGATATAGATCTTCGTCTCCCCTCCCTCTAACACACCTGGTGTGGAGTGTGGTTCCTTGGTCTGCCTGAGTGTTTGTGGCTCCCGGGTCAGGGGGTTTAAGATTTTTGGCATCTGCCTGATCAATCCCGGTGGCTGCCTGGTGGGGTCTGGGTCCCTGTAATCTGTTGGGTCCCCAGCTTGGAGGTGGGAGGCTGCGCTCGGGCCTGTGGGCTTGCCGCTGATATCTCCCGGGACTCTGCCGGCTGCTGTTTGTGACCCCCTGGGGCAATCCTCTGTGCCTATTGAGAGGGGGCTGGGGCTTTTCTGGTTGCAGTTTCCCTAGGGCCCCTGCATTCTGGGACAGCTCCTGGATCTCTGGGACTTGGAGCTCCCTCCATCTCCTATGCATCTTTGGGGGGCAGATCTGTGGCCCCTCACACTCTCTATTGGACGCTCCTATAGAGAGACCTTACATATACACATGTACACACACAGGTGCTCACATGGTGCACTCATAAGTATGAACTTGGGCATTTTCAACACGTCTTAAGGTTGTGGTTGGCACTAAATGCACTGTGATTTATTATCGTGTGATTGTTCAGTAAAAACAATGTTGATTTTATATTTTCTCATCAAGTTGACGCAGTGATAGCTTGCTCCTGTCGTATTGTTGTGTGTCCCTTTTCTGCAGTTCTAGAACCAGAACCCTGTTCATCATTGATTGTTTATTTTTGTGAATCCACATTCATGGAACCAAATTTGGGGAAGTTAAACTGGAATTTTCAAAAGAGAGCCTGTTTTAAATGATTAGCTCACTCCGTGGAACAGCCTGAACAAATGGAGAACCAAGCTGGGTTTAAATGGACATGGGAGTGATTACAATGACAGTGGAGCAGGTGTGATGATACTGATGATGATGGCCTACAAGTGTGACTAGTTTACTGAGGGATGGGGGGCAACACAAAAACACAAAAGACTGAAAGACAAACAGATAAAACTATAAGATAACGAAGACATTAGAACTAAATACTGAAAGAAATATATTAAACAAGAAAAGCTAAATAAGGAAAGCAGAATACAATAAAATGCTAACAAAAATGACTGAACTAGAAAGGCTGGGACAAACAACAATGGACTGAGGCAGAAGAGGGGCTAGAAGTAGCTGAAAATGGGGATGAATGTATTGGTTAAATGATGGAATCTAAGGGGACAGGAAACACATGGGAGAGGGGAAAGAAATGGAAGGAACTGGGATGACGAGGACTCAGGACATGACAATGCACACAATAAAATCATTATTGCCCATTTTTCACCTGTTACTGGTGGGCAATAATAGACTTCAGCCCTGCATATATTATCCCACCGACTCAAAACATTTGTCAGATACTGAAATTTGAAAAAGTATGTCTTCAAAGCATCCTGAGGCATTGTGAAGAGAGGAAAGTTGATTGAATTTATTGATTTTAGACCTTTATGAAGGTAAAAATTCAAGAATGGAAAGAAACAACTCCAGTAACTGGTTTGATACTGGGATCCCAACATCTACATGGAAAAACAGGGCATCCCCTGGAGTAACAACTAGTCATTTGGGAGAGAAGCACTACCAACTCGGGAAATAGGAACTCACACTTGTTTGTCTTTTAATGATGCAACATTCTCCACAGGAGTTGGTCTAACAGTGACTTTATTTAATGCTTCATTGCTGAACAGACGCTACAAAATGTGTGTCAACATTACAAGAGATTTTATTTAGGCCACGATTAACATGCTGACAGCAAAACAACAGCTTTATTAACGTCTCTGCAGACACATTAGTCGGAATACAGTCGATCTGCTGGGACTCTAAGAATAATACTGACTGCATAAACAAGCAAGGACTGACACAGACGATAAGACTAAAGGAACACAAGATGTCTGTATTTTATTTTTCAGTAGCTATTAGTGATTTTAAACTGGTGTCATAACAAGTCGATAAACCAACACCACATTTGAAGCTGAAAAGTCTCACCTTTTGGAACCGAGATCTAAAAAGATAAAAGAGGAGCGAAGTCTAAATGATTTAGAACAACAAGCCAATACAAGCTTTAAAATTAAACACTTCATTTACATACTCAATCAATAACCACATTGTGGTAATGTTCAAACCAAGGGGCGTCACATGCTAATTTACATATGACGCAATGACGTCATCTGGTTTGCGTGATGACGTCACCACGTTTGTGTCATGACATCACCGGTCTTGTAGAGTAAATCAAATAAAACCCACAAGATTTTATTAAAAAAATATATTAAATTATTTTTATATATTTAATTAAAACAAAAACCCCATAGAATACAAAACAGCAGCCTTTAAAACATCAAGGAAAGATGGCACAAAAAAATGGAAGGAAAGTTTTTATTTTGTCTGAAGAGAATGGAACTCTTAAACACAAAAATATTAAAGTGATAGGAATGTATGTATGACTGAATTAAAATGAATTTTCTCTTGTAGTTTTCAAGTGCCTTGAGATGTATTCTGTTGTGATTCAGTGCTATATATTGACCTAACAGATTATATATATATATATATATATATATATATATTATTTTTGTTTGGTTTTGTTGTTTTTAGTACTTTTGTGTAAAAAGAAGCAAGCCGTATTTAGTATTCAGAAATGTTATATGCAATCTGCCAATGACCTGAGGTGTTTGTCTTACAGTATTATTCTGTTTTTATAAAAGTTTTAAACGTGCTACGTTATGGAACTCATCATAGAGTTCCAATGTTCCTTGAATACACCACAAGTGGTGCTAGAAGCCATGTGTGAGTGCGACGCTGCCTGCCAGTGCCAGCCGAGCTCAGCTGCCGAAATGCAGCAGGATGGCAGAAGGAGCGGTCACCCTTTTTGTAGCTCCGGTGGCTATCTCAAATAATGGACTTGTGAAACCCCACAAAAGGTTTGATTGGTCAATGGGGGTAGCGTGATCATGCTGCACGCACATGCGCAGGTCATTTTCTTTCTCATCTTCTGGAAGGAAGGTCGGCCCTGCCGCTTCAGATGCATCTCTAATCTGCAGGTAAAGTCTGCTACAAAGTTGTAGTCAAAGTAGCTGAGGGGGGTCAGAAATGTTGCCAGATTTGTCGCTAGGCGCTTTTTTGAAAAAAAAGTCATTAAGGGGGTCTGAAAAGTAGTTAGAAGTGGTGACAAAGTCGCTAAGTTGGAAACACTGGCTTTGTTTATGCCAACCCCTCCATGCATAATCAGGAAACAGCTACAGAGAGCAGTAACGGACAATTAGTGAGCGTAATAGGGAGTGTTATCCCGAATAGAGATTGCATGAGATGAGGATCCATCGTGAATTTAGCTTTGCATGATACTTCTGAAATCCTAAAATAAATCAATCCTCTGAGTGAATTTTCATTAACTCTGTAAAAAGTCATTTTAGCTAATATTGGCTCAAGAAAATGATTGAAAAATATGAAAAAGTTGCACCTCAGTCATTCAGTGGCCATTAAATTATATAAAAAAAAACAATAACATCTAGACGTGGTGAATGGGAGAGTAAATATACAAATTTTAGGGTTTGTATGTTATAACTCACTTGTTTAAGTTGAGGCCATGCTAACCATGTGGTTTGAGACAAACATGTCACACAAAAAAGTCTTGACTCCAAACAACTGTCATTATCACATCTAATCAGATCCAGAGTCTCTAGTGTGTTCATGCTGTGTCGTGGTTCTAATTCCATGCTGTCGTTCTTTTTTTAAAACACAGAAACAGTTTCGTTACCTGTTTTTCCGCTAAGTTTCGTCTGCGGCTGCAGACTTCCTCAGGCTGACGCTGATGGTGGCGCGTCACTTCCTTCTCCGTTTATCTGCGGGCAGCAGAGGAAGTTGTCACCCTCTACTGCCCGCTCTCCCCTCTCCGACGATGCAGTCCCATGAGCGGTCCAACGAGTAAACTCCGTCGTCCCTGTTCATAGTCCCACATCCACGTCTCCTTATCTCGATAGCTTCTTTAATCCATCTTTTGTATTTTTGTTGTTTGGTGTTTATGATCGTTGTGTTGTCCCAGTCCATTATATGGTTTTCTCTTATGCAGTGATCTGTTACGGCTGACTTCTTTATTGTACTTTCTGCTTCTTCTTTTGCTGCTCTTGTGTGTTTACGATTTGCCTCTTTCTCGCACTCCTTTCTATGTTCTATTGTTCATGTGTTGAGTTGGCGTCCGGTTTCTCCTATGTATGTTTTATTGCAGAGTTTGCATGGGATTTCATAAATGGCTCCACTCCATGATCCAGAGTCATTACTATGTATTTGAACATTATACGATTTTAACTATTAAACTATGAAAAGCCTGTAAACATGTTTGTTTCTGGCATTTCCTTCATTAAAATAATATACAAATATAACAAAAATCTATGTAGTCATGTTTGTAAAAACATGATCTCTAGTAGACTGTTTTTATGCCGTTTCTGCTGTTTCTCTCATTAGTGATGGTGTTGTTTTCTCATTTGGTTTGTAGACTTTGAACTAGGGTTCATTTTGTATTGTTTGTTGCATTCCATTAAAACCTGACTCACAAATATTTTAATTTTTATACAAAACCTGTTTGTTAGTTTTACTTCCCCAACTTATCATGATATAATTAATAAACACATATCATCAATTGACTAAATTCACTGATTATGCAGAAACAAAAGGAAACAATGTTCATTTGAAATCTGCCTGTACTCGTTAGGATCAACTAAATGAAGTAATTAAGTAACTGAATTTGTGCAAACTAGTGTGTCTAAAGTCACCTCCAACATCAGTGGACTTTTGCTGATTTTTCTACAGCCAAGCATCTGATGGAAGATTGTAGTCATTACAGTAGATATGAGAATTGGATGAACTTGGACTTGTCCCTTTAAGACTTGGCAATTTACTTGGATTTGGAACAAAAGGACTTCAGAACATTTTTGAGGCAAGCTTAGAAGTTTAAAAGGTACAAAAACCACAATCTAATGAATTACTTCAAAATATAATTTAATGGTAACAAAACACTTGATGAACAGATGTCTCATTAAGTATACATAAAAGAATGTGCTGCATGGGCCAAACTAAATAAATAAATTTAAGTCCATCTGCATGAACAAAAGTTTTTAGTTTTGTAACTAGTTGTCACTTTCCTCTGAGACCCTGTTGGATCACAGTGATACTGATTACATGTAAATTCCTCCATATGGCATCACCATACAACCACAAATGCTCTAATTACATATTCAAATGTAAGCTGAATTTGCCAAAAGTACCATGGCTGCTTCTGGCTACACTAATGAAATATTCTGAGAAGAAAGACAATTTTATTTGTGTAGCTGGTCTGTTTGGATTGTTCTTCACCTCTTAACAGGAGAAATGGAATGTAAAGTTGTCAAACTCTTGCTGGTAAAAGTCTGATGTTGTTAATGACTGTGAATGTATGCAGTAGTGAAACCTTTTGTATAACACCATGTCTATGAATGAATGCCAGGGATATATTGAGTTTCTATTACTGAGATGGAGACAAACTTCACTTCCTGTCTGCATTCACCCAGTTTTGAAAGATGCCAGCCCAAATGCAATAATGCATTTTTAATAGAATAAATAAATACATGGTCCTTGGTGACCAGGCGAGTGAGAAACAGATCATAATTAGTGTCTGTGCATATTCCGTATATGCGGGCACATTCCTGCTTTCTCAGAGATTAGACAGATGGCTTTGAATTTGATCAAAGTCACCACATTTTTTTTGCTAGGTGCTGAAAGAAGGCCTGAGTTACATTTGCAGCAGCAGACGGACCCAATATGTTGCCGTCTTGGCATTTATTTAATTTTTTTATTTTAATCTGCAAGAACATTATTTTTCTAACTGTAAAAATATGTATATCCAAGACAAAAATGCGTTGATATGTTCCAACCCTCACCTATGGTCACGCGCTTTGGGTAGTGACCAAAAGAATGAGATTGTGGATGAAAGCGGCCAAAATGAGTTTTCTCCTCAGGGTGTCGAGGCTCTCCCTTAGAGATAAAGTGAGAAGCTCGATCATCCGTTAGGAGCTAAGAGTAGATCTGCTGCTCCTCCACATCAAGAGGTGAGGTGGCTCGGGCATCTAGTTAGGATGCCTCCCTGGTGAGGTTTTCTGGGCATGTCCAACCAGGAGGATACCTTATGTTTATGTTTATTTAAGAGGCAGATGCTTTTATCCAAAGCAACTTACAATGTATAACCTATAGGGCATGTTGTGATCTGTGGGGGAAACCAGAGTACCCGGAGGAAACCCACGCATGCATGGGGAGAACACGCAACTCCACGCAGAAAGGCCGCAGCCGAGTTTCGAACCTGCGACCTTCGTGCTGCGAGGCAACAGTGCTAACAACTGTGCCACCATGCAGCCAATACCTACAGGGAAACCCAGGACACAATGGGGGGGACTATGGCCCAATCTCAATACTCGCACTTCCACCCTTGCACACTTCAATTATGCTATCTCAACTAGGGGTGCAAGTGCGTAGGGTGTCCTGATTCTCAAGAGCGGAAGTTGATCATGCCCCTTTTGCATCCTCGATCCGCACCCAATTACGCAGCGATGCGGACTTGGGTGAAGGACATTACCCATGATTTATTGCTGCAGGAGAAATGGCACAAGTTCCTTTTCTGATTATATGTATTTTCTAAGGAAATTAGTTAATTTTAGGAAGATTCATTGATGCTCTGAAACTTTTAGATAAAGCAGCACAAAATATAAATTTATTTCAAATAACTGTTTGGCTGTTTGTTTGAAAGTTAATAAAGGTTTTTGAAAAGGTATCACAGTGACCAGCATCCTGGCATGTGTTGCGACTGATGCTCCCTGTCTCAATTCTGCAATTATCGGCATACTTGTGTACTACGCACTCAAAGACTTACAGTACACTTTCTCCAAGAGCACTTTGCTGAAGTCCGCAGAGCACAGTGCAAGTATTGAGATTGGGCTCCTGTCTCTCAGCTGGCCATGGAATGCCTTGGGATTCCCCCGGAGGAGCTGGCCCAAGTGGCTGGGGAGAGGGAAGTCTGGGCCTCTATGCTTAGGCTGCTGCCCCCACGATCCGACTCCAGAAAGGTGGATATAAATGGATGGATGGAAGTCAAAAATTCATCACACACACACAAAATGACTCAAGGAAATTATTAAACAGCAAATATTTCTCCAGTTGACTTATATCACGCTAAATAATAAAAATATTAGGAATGTACAATATAAAGTAGGGCTGGGCAATATGGCCTAAAATCAATATCACGATATATTGAGGATTTCTCGTCGATAACGATAAATAAATAACTACAGGTATGCGCAGAAACAAAGCTGTCCACTAGATGGGGCTGTGACATGTATTACGTTGAGTCAAATTTTGACTTGACTCAAGGTGGTGCAGCTTTTTAAAGGGACATGAATATTGCCAACCTACACACATCTTTTCATTTTTATTATCAAATTTATTCACATGGGAAAAATTATCTCGATAAGAGTCAGAAATTTTGATAAGAGATACATTTTTGATTCATTGCCCAGTCCTGATATATCAGCGTCAGTAGTGGTATCAGCCGATGTTAACCATTTTTTAACATATCGGTATCGGTCCGATATGTAAAACTGATATATTTCAACCTTGTTTCTGTTTGTGTATCTAATTGTGTAGTCATGTGACAATAATGGTAATCATCTCAGAAGTATAAATGCATTTATATACACTGACATTTACGATATATTTATAAATATATATATATATATATATATATATATATATATATATATATATATATATATATATATATATTTATTTATTTATAAATAAATAAATAATATATATATATATATTTGTCATCTTCCTAAGGCTCGGGGAGCTAGAGCTTAACTGAACAGTAACAGGTCTCCCTTTCTTCAAAGGGCCAACATAAAAACACACAACCATACATCCTACCTTTCCTCAAGGTTCAAATCAAGATTGCTAACTGGTCAAATGCACATGTTTTAGGAATCTAAATGGAAAGTCAAAATACATTTTAAAAAACAACATCTTATTAATGCACCACACCACTGTGTTGCCTGTATGAAATATTGTGTTTACCACTTAAAGGGACGTTACAGAGTTTTTAATTTTTATGCTCGCGATTGCTCCCTCAGGTCAAAAGTGTAACGGCAGCTTCAATGGTAGGCTCGTGCACGAGGTGCGCATGCTGTACGTGCACACTCCTTAACGAACATAACAGCTGAGATAGTCCCCCGTGTATGAGTGTGTGTGTGTGTGTGTGTGTGTGTGTGTGTGTGTGTGGCCTGGAGGACAGAGGACAGGAGAACATGCAGCAAATTAAATAATTTGGTTCTGTACTTTCTCTTCAGCACAGCCGACAAAGGTTTAAGATGGGTCAGTCCATCAGCTTCACAGAGCTTCCCTTCCCTTGCTTGAAAAATTGTTCCAAAATGAAAGTTGAACCCACATCTTTTTTATCTGTGAATTCAATGCCGTTCGGCAAGTCTCAAATAAAAATTTGGGCATCTTACTGTAAGAAAAGTAATGTAAAAAATGAATTCTAAATAAATTATGTTCACATACAGAATCAAACCCAGATCTTCTGCATGAGAGTCCAACGTTTAACTAGGTGAGCTACAGCACCAGTAATGTATTTTGTGTCTGTAACATTTATATTCTTGATGACACCTGAAAAAACGTTCAAAGAACGGTTCGGAGTGAAAATGGCTATTTTGTTGCTAATTTACAGGAAATATCTAGAAGAAAGTAGCTAAGGATCCTCAGAAATGTAGCTAGGTTCGTCACTAGGTGTTAGGAACAGCGACAAAGTCGCTGAGTTTGCACTAGCTCACTCTCTGCTGCTAAAGCTACTGACAGCAAACGCTATGGGCTATGCCTGAGCGTGAACGTGCATGAAGCAGCCTGCTCGACCCGAGCATCTCTCTTTTTCTGTGATTTTACAGAAAAACAGACAATCACAGTAAAAATGCCAGGGCTCATTCCACAGGACCAGGGCATTGCAGGATAATGTATGAAGAAGAAATGTATTATTTCTATACATGTTTTGGCTGTCAAACTTCCATAATGCCCCTTTAAAGACAGAGGGACATATCAATTATGTATCATAAGGTAACAAAAACCAATTATCACACTATAATTTGGATCTCTAACTTTTTTTTCTAATAATTGTCTCATTACTACTCCATAAAGTCATCAGATACACATTAAAACATTAGGATGCATATGGAAATAACAGCTTGAGCACAGCTAGATCTTCAGTTAATAAAATTTAAAAGATGATTCAAATCATGCCGCAACAGCCTGCTGGCCATTTAAAACCAAAGTTACACCAGAAAAATACTTCATGTGTTGTAGGTTGTATCCTCAGCTGTTGTGAGTTGGGCGTGAGACTGACGATAAGTCAAATACCAACAGTGACATCCAACAAATCCAGTTACAATATGGGTTTGAGCTGGCTTTAGGGTCCACATTGCTAACACTGTTGTAGCTAAGGCAGCCACGGATTTATGAATTACATTGTTGATCTAACAATCGCAGCCGCCCAGCTACTGCTCGTATGGTAAGGGACAGATGTGGTTTGGAAAAGAGCTCTGGGTAAACCTCAAATGCAGTTCAAACAGATGCAGACATGCTGCGGGGCTCATGGCTACCAGAACACTTGGTGGATTTAGATTGCTGTGGCTACGATCCAAAGACAACTGAAACCAAGCACAGAGCAAATCCTCCAATCCACAATGAGATGTTTCCAAGATTTTTAATCAAATAAAGCCATTGACTTGATCTGCGCTAATCTGGGCCTCCAGCACCAAAACACTTGAGCTTTTGCTCAGCCAACAATACACCCACAGGACAATCACTGATCATTGACCTTTTCAAAACAGAATCAGTGAAAATCTACATAATTCAGTTTCAAAACACAGATTTTATGTTTAAGATAAAGTCACACGCTGGTGAAACTTCATCTCTGCGTTTGACCCATCCCCATGAGGGAGCGGTGAGCGGCAGCTGTGGCTGCACTCAGAAACCATTTGGTGGTTTAACTCTTAAAGCTGTGTGTCAAACGGTGAGACATCGGGTTCCATTTAAAAAAAAATGTAACAACCCGACTAGATTTGTTTCCGATCTCCCAGTCCCAGCACAGACACTCATACCACTAGGCCACTGATAAAGGTGGGCAGAACCAGAACACCCCCCCCCCCCCCCCTCTCAAAGAAAGTCCAACATCTCAAAGCAAAGTTTATCTGGATTAATACAAGATATTTTAACTTTTGATAAAGTTTCTGTCCTAAAACACACTGGATACAATGCAAATTGTGTTTCATGCTGCAGAAAGTCAACCAAAGCCAGTTCACACAACACAAAAAGCATGCTAATAATAGAAATCCCAGCTCATTGGTATTGTTCGACTGAGTGATAAATGGAAAACCAATGGCTAACATGTCCTTGAGAAAACACTGGTTGTAGTAACGGGTAGATTAGACAATGAAAACCTCCTTAAGCAAAAACTCCTTTTCAACAGAACATACATAGCCCATAAACAGCAGTTATGTTTTCATTAAACAAGCCATTCAATACATGTTTTTGCTCAAAACATACAACTTCAGGATCACACATGTGCAACCGTCATTCTCTTCACCATCAGTCATTATTGTGTCATATTCACAAATCTCCCTCTGGGTCTCATGACCCCCATAAAATACCTCTTTAAAGCAAACAATAAACCCATCCACCCACTTCTACCCATGCAGCTTCTTTGCATCCTGAGTGATTATATATTGTCAGCCACACGAGCCCCCACGAAACCTGAGCAGAGTAAAATAAAGTTGTACCTTCACAGTAAGTGGAGTCCCCGTGGATGGAGGCATAGCCACTCTTGCATTCACACTCTGCTTTAGTATTCCTGTTTTTACACTCTGAGTTTTCTCCACAAATGAGTCCCTCTGCGCAGAAGTCGTAACCTGAAAGAGAGAAACAGGGGAATCCATCAAATTTGCTTGCTGAAAAGACACACGCATCACTGTGAAACAGAAACAACCATGATTTTGCTGTTGACTGTGAGTGGCAGGGAGGGGTAGGAATCTGGTCTGATCTTTAGGCTTATCCCAAACTTAGTGCATTTATTCAAATATAGCAGTCACAGGAAGAAAAAACATACAAAAACGCAAAGGAACACAACTCTTTAGGATGCTATTGTTTTGTTCATGACAGTTCATTTCCCGATCCTGCTGTGTTGAATTCAAAAGATGATTGTAGATTTCACTAAATTCAGAAATCAAAACAATGATGTCAACAAAAATAAACATTTACTTAAAGACGACAAAGTGTGCTGAAGAAGCAGGTAATTTAAACTTTAAGTATAAATTAGAAGTAGTTGAGACAGAAAAAATATTTAAATAATAGTGGCGGCAGGCAAACACCAAGCTCTATCAATGAACACCAACATCTCCAAAAGAATAAATCCCGCAGACCATGGCGCTCTCATCTCATGACACTAGGACTGTTGGCAACATCTTGTGACTGATAGTTGCCAGAGTTTCCAACATTTTTCAAAAAATGTTGTCAGTGTCCTCTTTTGGGTTTTAGGGCCAATGACAGCGATGTCATGATGCTAGATTTTTGAGCAAAATATTTGAGGGATTAACTACAAAACTGCAATAGAAAGGAGGACATGTTGAAGAAAGACAACATAATTAAACTATTACTGCTAGATTGTAAGAAGAACATTTGCACCACATTCTCACTGCTATTACATCTTACCAGTCATGTTTCCACTGTCGGAACTTCAGGGTAACTGTAAATGCAGCTCTCTCAGGACTTTACGCAGACACCAGCAGGTTGTGACTGCTTCAGCAGTGAGTCATGTCACTGATCTGTACCAAAAAGCATCCGCAGTAACATTGATAGGATTTAAAGGTAAAAGTACAGCCTAATTAAATCCATTTGGAGCATGAAAGCAGCTGTGTTATGTACAATGCGGTGTTCAATAACCAGAAGATGCTTATTTTTTGTAGTTTTTTTTTACTGCACTCCATGAGACAACAAAGCCCTGTGATTTAAGCCATTGTGGGAGAATTCTACTATGTTTTTTGGTGTTGGGTGTATAGTAATGGCAATGTTACTTCTTTCTGCTGTGTTTTTGGGTGTCAGGTGTTTAGTAACGGTGATATTGTGGAATTCTGCCATGTTTTTTGGTGTTGGGTATTTAGTAACAGTGATGTGGGGAATTCTGCCATGTTTGTTGGTGACGGATGTTTAGTAACGACGATGTGGTGGAAATCCTCCATGTTTTTTGGTGTCGGGTGTTTGTGTTTTTTGGTGTTGTGTGTTTAGTAACGGTGATGTAGTGGAATTCCGCCGTGTTTTTTGGTGTTGGGTGTGTAGTAACGGCGATGTGGTGGAATTCTGCCGTGTTTTTTTTTTTTTTTTTTTTTTTTTGGTGTTGGGTGTTTATTAACGGTTATGTAGTGGAATTCTACCGTGTTTTTTGGTATTGGGTGTGTAGTAATGGCGATGTGGTGGAATTCTGCCGTGTTTTTTGGTATTGGGTGTGTAGTAATGGTGATGTGGTGGAATTCTGCCGTGTTTTTTGGTGTCGGATGTTTAGTAACGACGATGTGGTGGAAATCCTCCATGTTTTTTGGTGTCGTGTGTTTAGTAACGGTGATGTAGTGGAATTCCGCCGTGTTTTTTGGTGTTGGGTGTGTAGTAACGGCGATGTGGTGGAATTCTGCCGTGTTTATTTATTTATTTATTTTTTTGGTGTTGGGTGTTTATTAACGGTTATGTAGTGGAATTTTACCGTGTTTTTTGGTATTGGGTGTGTAGTAATGGCGATGTGGAGGAATTCTGCCATGTTTTTTGGTGTCGGATGTTTAGTAACGGCGATGTAGTGGAATTCTGCTGTGTTTTTTTTTTTTTTTTTTTTGGTGTTGGGTGTTTAGTATCGGCAACGCTACTTCTTTCTGCTGTGTGTTGGGGTGTTTAGTAACGACTATGTGGGGGGATTCTGCCGTGTTTTCCGATGTTGGAAACTTGGTAAAAGCTAATTTAAAGCAGCAGTGATCAGTGCTCATTTTCTTTAGCTTCCCTGCTTCACAAACTTCAAATTTTACTTCTGCTGGTTGTTTTGGACAATGTTTGCTAATGTAATTTTTCTACTGAGTTGCAATGAATCAGTGTGTAAGTACGGAGTGCACTGAAGTAAGCCACCAACATTGGCAGTGTTCTACGGAAGGCTACAGTGTTAGCTGGAACTTGTCAGCAATAAAAGTAAAAACAAATCTTCTACTACGCTATGGTTAAAAAAGAATTAAAACAATGGAAGGATTACACAGAATGAACATATAGAAGTGACTCTCACCAATCATAGCAGACCCTCCCTCAAAAGCACCATACTGAACCCAACAAAAACAGCTTAGCATGGGTTCAAGTGAATCATACGAAGGCGTTCACATGGCCTCAGGGGTAGCTGGACACCATTTGACATGATTTGATCCAATCCAAAGTAACACAACCTAACAAACCAAAGGTTCATTTTCTGAAATTCCATTACAAGATTACATATTGAAATGTTTTTTGTCTACTTTTAACAAGAGTTGATTTAAAATAAAAAGTGGTTTTGGTGTTCCTTGAGGATCACTCAATATGACGGTGGTCATAATGTTATGGTAAATCTATATATGTTCCACTACCAGAGCTGAATCTTGGTAGACTGAGTGCCTGCACATGCATAACGATGTGATGTCAAAGATAGATGGTTTGAGAATTAGTCTGACGGATAAGGAGAGTAACAGACAGTCACGGGGATGATTGTGTCCTGCTCTGTAGGAATAGCTCATTGCGTTCTGTAATGAGTGACAGACAGGCTGCACATAAAAGCCCTGAGAGGCAGGGCGCCTGAGGAGCCATTACTGAAGAAAGAGCTTTCTCTGCATTATTCTTCCCCTAAGCAATCTAAAGCAGCATCCGACAAAGGAACGTAAATGCTAACGGACCCATTATGCAAGTGTGCGCTTGCATTAAAGTAGGTCTACTACAGTAAAGTTGTGTATGTCACAGAGGGATTTGGGTTTGCAGTACCCAGACGCCACCTTCCCTCAAGGTTATAAAGAATTGTTTTTTATTCAAATAAAACCCCGAGCTCTGTGGCAAATATGGAATTACCTATTTGTCAGAGCCTGTGTGACTATGATAGTTTGCCAGCAAGGTACAAATAAATTTCAGAGAGGTGGTAAAGTAATGAGTCAGAAAGCAAAAATGGGATCTGAACATGACTTTAAAGTAATAACCAGCTCTGTTGGAATGAGCAAAGGAGGGAATAAAAGAGAAGATGAGCTGGGAGTTTCATCTTTAATTGCAAGCTCTTACTGTACAAACTAGTTTTGTTCTTACTCTCTGCCATCTTTTTAAAATCCCCAAATGCTTTCTCTCCCATATTCCTTGCATTCTGAAAATGCTCTGCTTTCATCTCTTAAGCATTTCCGTACATGTTGTTTGTCTCATCTATATTCCCTGGCAACCTCCTCTCATCTTATGCATTTTTACCTTCGCTTTCTCCCTGTACTTCCTTCTTTTTTCAACTTTCATCAAGATCTTATAGTCCCTTTCCTGTAAAATGATGTTTTATCCACCATCTCTTTTGCATACTTTTATTCTTTCTTTTCTCTAAGTATGGTGAGTCTAAAGCCCATCTCACCTGAATCAGAGCACAATTTTCTCCTGGCAGAATCAGCCCTGGGATTTTTTTCCTTTAATGGCTCTATAACTGCCAGCCTCGTAGAGTTTGTTTATTCAGTGTATTTACTGTATGACTGGTGACCATTTATCCTGTAGCACTTCCCTGCCAAAGCAGCAGGGTTCAGGCAAATTGGCATACCAAGTGCTCAATGGAAGACAGACCAATCTGCTCTGATGGGTATCTCAGCCAACAAACATTCATGGTAAAGTAAAAAAAAATATATATATATATATATTGCAGAAGCCTAGGCCAATCAGTGTTGGGAAGAGCGGGCTGTGTTTACAGCTCATCATGGAGAAATGTTGGCAAACACAAATCCAAGGAAGAGGGTGATTTGTGGGCTCTAGGATGAGTGTAAAAAGAGGAAGACATACCTCTGCAAACGTTGCAGCATCTGCCCTCTGGTAAGATCTGCTCAGTGAGACTGCAGTTTATCTCTGGACATTTTTCTGTTACTTTCACCATCAGGCCATTCTGTGAGGACAAAGACAAGTAAGACATGTTTAGAAAATGCAGGTCAAATGTGTCAAAGTCCATTGAGTACAACAAATACACCATTCACCATAAAAACGACAGCTAGATCATCTATAAAGAGATGGAAATGACACAAAACACTTTCAGTACTTTAACTGGAAGAATCATGTAATTCATCTGAAAAGTAATCATTCATCAACGTAAAAAGTAAGGGAGGAGGTGATTTTAAGTGTCAAGAAAAATACTGAGTAATACAATAACAGCAAAAGTGTGTTATGATCTAACTGAAATCTTGTGCTTCATTCATTCATTCATCTTCTGCTAATCCAGGGTTCAACAGCAAGCGGACATCCCAGACCTCCCTGTGTCCAACAACCACCTCCTCCAGGTCTTCCAGTGGGACTCAAAACTGTTCCCCGACCATTTGTGAGAAATAATCCAGATAATCCCAAATCTGCTCCAAGGCGACCTCTCATCTCAATATAAAAACAAACCATAAAAGGCATTGAGAAGACTTTATAATCAGATCCCCAAACCCCTTCAATGTTCTCCTTGTGATGGGAAGGAGTGACAACTCTAATCTCCTCATGAATAACTGTGTCTGACAGTGAGTCAGGGCACCCATAGAAGATGCTTATTTTTGTTTATGTTTTTGGTCATTACCCAGAGCTCATGACCTTCAGTGAAGGTCATACTTTAGATTAACTGGTAAATAGACATCTTTATCTTTTGATTCAGCTCTATCTGTAAGTTTATAAAGCTCCACTTTGTCACATTGCGGGTGTAGGAGTTGATGGACCATGTGTGGTGGAACAGATCAGGAGGTAAAGATGCAGGCTTCAGATAAAGTAAAATGGTTTTAATGGTGGGACGGGAACGGACAGCACAAGACAACGATGACAAACAACCACAATGATCTGACAAAGACTGATACAAGGAGGGAGGTATAAATACACAGGGCAAATGAGGAACACATGGGCAGGTAAACAAGGGGCAGGTGAAAACAATAAGGACTAATCAAGGGCAGGAGAGAGACACAGTCAGGGAGGCAGGGAACGACCGTGACACACTTTAGTTATTTACAGAATAATGAACACAATTCTGACATACTTTGTCCAAATGCTCATTTCAAACCACTTTATGGAATGATCTCTTCAGTAGTTAATCGTGTCATTTTCCTTTCAAATTACACTCACAAAATAAAATTTGAAAAGACAAATTATTTGTTTCTTTGAAAGCTCTCCAACATATTCAGGACTAGTGTTGCACTGTTTGACCTAATCACATTAAATATTGAAGAATTAATAAAGAAATGAAAGAATCTTACAAAAGTGAGATATTTTAAGAATCTGGTGACAGAATGAGGTTTACATGAGAACAGAGGAGCTGCACACAATTAAAGAGGGCCTGAATACTGATAACAATCAAAGCGCAGGCAGACCCAAAGAAAGATCACAAAGGTAGATAAAGCCTTCCCTTGGGTGGGCTGCAAAGGTGTGTGTGGTTTACCAGAGTCTTGCAAGAGCACCTGGCTGCAGACCTCCACTGTCAGGCTGCTTCTGGTGGAGGCTCCACTGTCAGGACGACCGCCATTGTCAGGACGGGAAATGTACGGGATACATAAAACGGCAAACGTACTTACGGAAAATGGCAAACATACTTACGCTTGTAATTGATAGGTTTCAATATAAAATATTACGTAAAATCTATCAATTATTTCTCTATAGTGCATATGTAGCTGTCATTTAACATACTTACGGTTGTAATTTTTCAGAATTAATTAACGAATGGCCGGGGTAGGTTTCAACATAAAAAGCTAACATACGCTAACATACTTCCGGTCATCATATTTCTAAATAAAATCCCAAATGCTGTTTCGGTTGAATCGCTCTCCTCATAAACGCATTCTTTTTTTTAATATTACATCTTAGATAATGACAGAATATATCATAATGACCACATTGTGCAACAGTAAAGGAAAACACACAACAAAAATGACTAACAAAACTAAGGTGTACTAAATAAATGACAAATATATATGAACTATAGAGAAATAATTCGTAGATTTTACGTAATGATAAAAAATGAATGCGTTTATGAGGAGAGTGATTCAACCGAAACAGCATTTGGGATTTTATTTAGAAATATGATAACCGGAAGTATGTTAGCGTATGTTAGCATTTTATGTTGAAACCTATCCCGGCCATTCGTTCATTCATTTTGAAAAATTACAACCTTAAGTATGTTAAATGACAACTACATATGAATGTTAGAGAAATTATTGATAGATTTTGCATAGTATTTTATATTGAAACCTATCAATTACAAGCATAAGTATGTTTGCCGTTTTATTTTGTAATGTATCCTGTGCATTTCCCTTCCTGACCGTCCTGACAGTGGAGCCTCCACCGGAAGCAGCCTGACAGTGGAGGTCTGCAGCCAGGTACCTCTCGAGTCTTGGTGGTCAACGGTCTATTAAGGTCTCAGGTATGAACACAAATCCAAAAAATTTATTTTTCTTTCAAACCTTTTATTATTTGTCTAAATTAGGTATAAATGTTAGTACTTTATTAGTACTTTGACTTCCTTCTGTTGTAGGTCCAGAAACTTCTGGAGCGGTATGGTTAGGGTGGAGCAACAACACAGTCCACTGATTGGTTGACAGAAATACGTCGCTACTTGCAACAAGCAAAACAAAAGGAGTTCTGTTGTTCGTATTTTCATGAGCTACATGAACGTGAAAAAAGGCCAGCAAGTAACAGCAAGTTTAGGTCACATTAGCTCTGTAAACCATTTATTGCAGCACACAAATACTAAATTGTTGCACAACTTATAAAATCGACTGTTTGTTTAATACCGCCTACTGTTAATTTGCTGCAATGCTGTGGCGGCATCAGGGAGCTTTAGGTCGTTTATAAGTGGTCAGACCGTGGTGGTAATGTTGCACAATCGTGTCTTCTTCACAAAATATTACACAATGGTGACATTAGGGGATATGGAGGCGGTCTCTGTGCTGCCGCAAACTTCCGTTTAACTTGGGCATGACTTGCTGTTTATAGCGATCGAAGCTACACTCATTTAGTTTTTTGAACAAGCTGCTCCTAAAGGTGTCTGTCTCCCACAGTCCCGGTGTGATCTGACCTCCAGCGCTAACAGAAATAAGCTCTTGGAGTGCTGCATTGTTTCAGTTTAACGTCTCAGCTGATTTTGTTTACACAAGCAAAACTAACGGCCAGTGGTTACTTTCATGTTTTATTTAGTTGCCCGCCGAAGCTCGGCAGTAACTCTCCACGTGATCATGACACCACCCTCTGTTGCGCCAAGGTGCAATCGTTGATTATAGGACAAACAGTTACCGCAATATTACTACCAATTGAGGCAGAACGAATGCCGCAAAATTCACACATCACCATGCTGGCGTGGCACATTTATAAGAGACACCGTGGCGGTAATATTACGCTGAATTGTCTGCACAGTGTGTCTTGTGAAGAGGGCATTGATTCATGAACTCCATTCCTCCTCTTGTTTCCTCTGTTAATTTTTATATTCAACAAACACAACTTTTTTATTTATTAAAAATAGAGTAAAGTTTCTGGTGCCAGTAATCAAAAAGACAATGTCATGAGATAGATTTCTTTCTATTACAAAACACATTCATTTTGATGATAAGGACACACGCAGTATGTGAAAACAGATAGATTTGCTGCCATCACTGGCATCCGTACACAGTTTCCGGAAAACACATGATTATTGTCAAACAGCTGTTCCCGACCAAGGTTTGTTGTCCATTCACTCAGAATGTTGCATCCAAACCGGACAAATTTGGGATTAAGTTCTGGATAGCAACAGATTTGGAGACCAAATATGTCTGCAATGTGTCTCCTTAATTAGGGCAGGATCCCAGTTGACAGAAGGGGGATGGGCTGGCAGAAAACGTGGCAATGAGTCTGATGGTGCTCTTTATGGACAATGGGAGAAAAGTCGCAATAAACATTTTCTTCATGTCACTGTCGCTGGCACACGGACCATTTAGGCAAATTTAGAGGGCTTCTCCACATCCGTGTTTAGAAATGGCAGTGTCTCCTTGACAATCTATGCACCAAATAAAAGAAAACAGTGTGGTTTTACAATGTGGTTTTGATGTCTTGGACCAAATGGCGTGCATGTATTCAGTTCGAACACCAACACACAGATGGGCAATAGCTGTTTTTTACAACATCTTTTACCCGGCCGCAGTGAATGTCTATGCTTTGTGCAGGTGGGTAGAATACCAGGAGCTATTTCAGTGGTGTGGAGGTATTCCCAGGTGGAACAAGTTGATGTCTGTATTCACAGGCCCATCGGTGTTCCAATCTTCACCTATGGTCACGAGCTCTGGATGCTGCCTGAAATAAGCGTAGGGTGGCTGGGCTCAGCATTTCCACTGAATGCAGACGTATTTACAAGGAGCAGTTCTGATGCAAAACAGCAGCAAAAGCGTTCCATGCAGCTGGTCCCGCGAGGTCACAAAATCAGAAGAATTGCCACACCTCGTGTGATTTTGGCAGTTCACATGGTAAAATGCAAGCATAAACACCATTGATTGTATCCATAATGTTCTGTTTTTTTCTGCTCTGTTTACCTCAGCTACTTGATTGAGCAACTGGAAATCTGTACGTGACATTTATTTTGAAAGTTTCTGGATGTTTTACACCACTTATGTGTTTGACTTCCTGTCTGGCCCAAACTGAACTGCAGAGTTTTGTGCATTCTGGAGGTTTAGTGCATAAAGAAATAGACTCAGAGCATAAGCGTCACTTTTGGGTCACTTCCAAAATGGAACGCACTGCATCTGGTGGAAAGACAAGGTCAGATGTAAAGTGAGGAGTGTTGTCATCTGGGGAAGCTCATAGGAGAGTTGCTGCTCTAGTGTGGTGAATAACTTTAGCTAAGGTGATTCAACTAACTTCATGATACCTTCTGAAGGTTTCCCAGGAATACGTCCCATTGGAAAGAGACCAGAACCTGATGGAGGGATCAAATATCCTCTCTGACCTGACAACACCTGGGGATCCACCAGGAGGAGCTTGAAAATGTTCCAAAAGCAACCCTGGGTAACAGCGGAAGAAAAAGGATATGGACCTTTAGTTGGCCGGAGTTTAATTCTGTTGTGATTATTAAACTTGGTGATCAAAACCAAATTGAAGCAAGGGTGCAGAAATGTATTGTTTTTAATATACATAAAATATATTCACATAGTCATTTTTTCCCATACATAAATGGCTATGTATATATTATATTGAATCTTAACATCAAGATAAATAACTCAGGCATTGCCTCCTGGACGCCTCCCTATTGAGGTTTTACGGCCACATCCAAACGGGAGGAGACCTAAAGGAAGACCCAGGACACGCTGGAGGGACTATGTTTCTCAGCTGGCCAGGGAATGTCTTAAGAATTCCCCGGAGGAGCTGGCCCAAGTGGATGAGGAGAGAGAAGTCTAGGCCTCTTTGCTTAAGGTTGGTTTATGCTTGATGCGTCCGCGAGGTCCGCACGACTCCGCGCGGAAAAGTTGCGTCATTTTGCGTCATTTTAACAACCACGACCCTCAACCGCGCCTCCACATGGCCCAGAATTTCCGCAACGCGCACCTCGAAAAATTTCTAACCACGCGGACGGACGGACGTGGAAAAACATGGCGGACCGGCAAGAACTAGTATGGCAGAGGTTCGTAAATACAGACATTTGTATGATTCAGCTCTCAGAGATCACCGTGATCAACAAGTTGTTAATAATTCTTGGAGAGAAATAACTCGCACTGTCGGAAAAGACGAGAACGCTGTTAAAAATGCTGAAATGCCATGTTGTAAACAACAGTAATTTCTACTTCTACTATGGTGTAGTGTTGGATGCATGCTGTAGAGCTCCATGCTGCCCCATTCAGTTTGGGAGAATATTGGCTCACCGCAGAGACGAGCCGCACGAACCATAAACGCTGCAAGTTGTGAAGCGCGTTCCATCCGCGAGCCACATCACCGCGTGGAAAGTGAACGCGTCAAGCATAAACCAAGCTTCAGGCTGCTGCCGCCGCGACCCGACCCCGGATAAGCAGAAGAGAACGGATGGATGACATGTACAATCTTCCTGTATGTAAAATAGAGGCAATTTGGCACGCCAGCAAAATTGGGAAGCTTCAAATTAAGCTATCAAGTTCAAAAATGTTCCTGAATGAGTTAGGTAACTTAAGCTTTATTATCAGTGGGCTTGAAGAAATGATTAGATCCAATTCACATAATCTATAAATACTTAACAGAGCTTTTGGATACTCTGTTTTCTCTTTTATTCCCCCCCTCTGTTCCCATCATATTACACAATGGAGATTGTCTTCCTTATTGCTTTGCCAGCTCTACAATTACCTGCTGCTGTGACTGGAGCAGCCATAAGACACGCTTCAAACACTGACATGTCACAAACAACACATAAGATGCAGATCACACAGTGAGGCGACGCTTTTTTCAACTGTCATGTTCTCGAACAAAAACACTTCTCAAATATTCCAACTGGTCATTAGTATTAGCATCCAAAAGTAAAGATGGATGTAATCAGTTGAAAACAAAAGTATCCTAACAGAGTAATTATGTTCCAAGGGCCCAGAGGACTAATAAAGAGACCAGGAATCCCCTGTGTGGTTCTTCATATGCAATCACATTTGCAGGAAAACAACTTTCTCCTTAAAATAATAACATTTAAGATAGATGGCTTCTCAGTGACGAAAGCTCACCTCCATTCTGTGCTGAGCAGAAATAATGACCACCATTACTATTCAAACAGTGATGAAGTTCCAGTTGAGATCAGACCTTTGTTTTGCTGTGTTCATAAGTTATTCTAATTACCTGGCTATCTACCCATTAGAGCAAGAAAAAAAGGCAGATTGAACAGATTGCAGGAGGCTGGAAAACTAAATAGGCCTGCTGGCTAATTGAATTACACACCAAGCAGTCCGGCACATGCAATCATTGCACATTTTCTTTGGAAAGACGTGCTTGTGCTTATGATAGCTGAACAGATGATGAATTCTGGAGGAATTATTGCACAAGACAAGATGGGATACCTTGCATTCCCTGCAGCTTCTGGATAGAAAGCGCTGGCCCTCAGAAAACGTCTGTCCCATATAGGTGCATTTAGCTGTGGACAAGAAACGACAATGGATAACTTTTTAAAATACAAAAATAAGAAATATACATATTTTTTAGATAACAGAACCTCTGGAACCTTCAAAAACAGTTTCAAATGCTTGTGAAATTGCCTGAGGAGAAAAAGTTTGCTGTGTGAAGTTTTGCATAGTTAATTTGGCTACAAACAGCGTTGTTCTTGGCCAATGTGCAAAAGCAGAGTGGGGATGTAACAGCACATTAGGAATACAACAGACGAAGGCCTTTATGCATTTCCCTCTGGTGATAAATCAGAAATAGTAAGTGAAGCGCATGATCTGAAGTCCTGCTTTCCTCCTCTCCAGGGTGCTGGACCGCGGCACGCTCTGTCACAGCTCAGGAGTGTTGCTCCCTCGTTCATCTGTGCCACAGCTCTGATGTTCACAAGGGAACTAAGGGAGGAAAGGAGGAATGAGCGTAGGGATGCAGGGAGATGGAGGAGCCCTAAAATTATTCAGATGCTTTATACTTTAGGGATTTGGAGTTTTGCCGCGCAGCGCGGTGAGAGAGACACAGTTGTCTATGCATCTGTGAGCAGATACTGGACCTCTGTGTGCTCAAAACGTTAAATAAAGCTTCAGTTTCAGTGTGCATGAAGACAGCTGTGGTCTTTGCTCTTGCAGATGGTTAAGTCTTGTTTTGCTGTGCAACCCACCACAACCAACAACAACAACAACCCTACCTGCCTCTACGGGACGTCTTGTTAAAGGTTTAGTCTGAAAAGACATCTAATGTGTGAAGATCTCAAGTTGAGCATGTTTACAGCCTGGAAAGATGCACTTTATTTAGTGTTTTGTTTTTTTAATTCTTTGTACACTTAAAAAAGAAATTAGCAAAATGGGCAAAAAAAGTTTAAGTGTGAATTGAGCTGTCAAACTCCACTGATTTAGGTCATTTTGGCACCCAACCTGAGAACCAGTCAGAGATTCAGGCAGCGTTAAGTTGGTCGAGTCAGTCTCTTTAGCTGATCAGTAGCAATGAACTTAAGTCCAAATCAGACTACTGTCATTTTAAAATGGCTCCTGCTTTCAAATTCTCACAACATTTCATGAACATTTGTTATATAAACCTTTACAATTAGGGATATAAGAAAATATCAATATGGCAATTTATTGTGATGTTTATCCAAGCGATATAATATTGATATTCCATTTTTGTATCTAATTGTATATGTTTTCAAATAATTTACATGCAAATATTTGTTTATTTCTTTTCTTTTGGTGCAATTCAAATGCCGACCGCTAGTTGGCAGCAGTGCACAATGGGTTTTGTTTCCACCATTGAAATTTAAATCCCTCTATTATGGTTCAGTTACATCATGTTAAACATGTAAAGTATCAGTGTGGACTGTTCACTGAATTTTCCTATCATAATTCAGTCTGAAAAAAATCGCTACTATCATCTGACTGAATGTATCACAAATACCATGATGTATTGTATTGTCTTGCCTGTATTGTGATACGTATCATATAGCAATAATTTCACCAATGCACATCCCTATTTACAATATCATATCTTCATTGCATGGAGTTTGCAGCAGAAATGTTTACGAAGATGCTGTCAGTTTACCTCTGGATATATTTTGCTGTTGCTCTTGATATTCATGTTTGTAAGCAACTACAAAAGAAAAACATGATGCAAAAGAGATTGTGATGTAAAGGTTTGTAAAAATAGCATTGCATGAACATGGTTTTATTTAAGGAGTGACTGCTGCTAGCGAAGATGAGCAGACATCAACATTATGTGGAACTCATTGACAGTGAGACACATGCATTTATTCTAATTCACATGATTCAAACTACATCTTATAATCAGCAAAGGCAATGAGAGAGAAAATAGACCTTACAGAGAGAAAAAGAACCATGCTGCCAAAGATAAAGACCTTGGCCTGAATTTCTGACCCTAATGTTTTACTTGCAACCAGATTTTTGCAAGCTGTATTTTTTTAATGAGTAGATGCAAAATATGAGTTTAAAAGGAAGAAAAATCCAAGTTAATTTACAAACAGTTTCTCAGTGACTGTGTGTAAGAGCTACTAATGACCAAGCCAGAGCTGCAATCTGGTGCCCTGCTAAATCTAATTAACAATTAAGTTCATTTATTCAAGTAATTCAAATTCTTTTAAAACGATTTATTTCATTGACTTGGAGCATTTAAACAGCCGCTATGAAGTTAATAAAAATTTGCCTTGGAAATCACAAAAAATAAGCTTTTTTTCTTGCTAATCCAGTGTAGGCTAACGCTGCCCAATGCTAATTAAACTTCCAACTTTAGCGAGGAATCTAAATGCTCACTAGTAAAAATGAGCAGATTTTTTTTCTTCAATGAGAACACAATCTAAACTTAAACACTACCTTACACTTGTTTTTTTTTTTTTTTTTTGTTTGTTTGTCTTTCAAGAGTGGCATCCTTAGCCACCTTGCACCTGTGCAGGCTGGAGCAGCATAGAAGCTGCTAATACTTTGCCAGAGGTTATTTGCGCTGTGTGAAAGATATTTCTGAACCTTATACTTGGAAATTTTCATGACTTCAGTTGTAAAAATTCTTGCTACATTTCAGCTTCTCATACTCACGTCTGCAAGTTTTGCAGCAAGTCCCATCAACGTGTACAGGCAGAGTGTCTTCGGAACAGTTTGCTGGTGGACAGAAGATTCTGCGACACTCCACCACGCCATTCTGTGGCGAAACGTACATTTTTAAGTGAAGAGAACATGCACTTGATGTACACACAATGAACCACCAAACCCCAGTGTGAGCAACATTGTATTTTCCACTTCTGGTAACACAGAATGGTCATATACTGTGAAGGCATGTCTCCTACTCTGTTTCCAAGAAAAACATGTCTCAAAAACAGAAATGATCCAAACCCAAAGGCTGTAACAGATTTTTTTAAAGTTTGGACTTTTTGTTTCATGCAGGCTTTTGAAAAGCCCTGAATAATGGAAGAGAACCTTCTGATGTAGTTCTACAGTTTCTTATTGGACAGAAGTTCTTTGTGCTATGAAGGACACAAAATGACATGAGCAAAAATAATATTGTTCCTGTTTTCTTCCACTTCCGAGTCTCAAGGCCAGCAGCCCTAGCATGGAAGCCTACACAGTTCTCTCCCCAGCCACATAACCAGCTACTCCAGTGGGACTCCAAGGCCAACCTAGAGCATGGTCCTTCCAGCATTTCTCAGGTCAGCCTTGGGGACTCCTGCTGGCAGGTAGGGCTGTCGCGGTTGAGGAATTCCCCCTGCGGTGATTCAGGGTGGCTTAATATTGCGGTGTGCGATATTATTGCAGCACTTTTTTATTGCAGTACTATCTAAACATAATGTTTACACATTTAAAAAAGGTTAAAAATTGCCGTGCCTTCTTTAATAACACTTTACTGAATGCAGATCAAAGGGCAGTAACAACGCAGATCGCAGTAACGCTTGTTTCTCCGACAGTCGGAGTCCGACTGAACTTAAAAACAACAAAATTCAGGAGGTTAAACTTTTAAATGCAAATTTGGCTGCAGCATCTAACAAATAAGAAACAAGTCCCCATTTTGTTTAGTTGTTTAAAATCAAGCATAAAAAATTACATGTACCGGGCGCGCGCGCGCGCGCCGGGGGGCGGGCGCACTATCATTTCACTTTCACACACACGAATGACGGTGATTTATAGCTCGGTCACGTCCTTGTTACCTACAAGGAAAACCAGCATGTTAACTACGGTTTGAGAGAGGATCTGAGAGGGGCGGCAACATTTGCAGCAACACTGAAAAGCCTCTCGGATGGTGCGCTCGTTGCACTAACACACACGTACTTGCATGCGACTCTGGCGAGTAAAGGGAATCTCCCGTTTGTTGCTCCACCATGTCACGGGGGTTTTCTTTAGGGTGGATGCATTCCTCCTGCAGGTAGCGAGTGAGCTCCAGCTCGGCTCAAACTCTCTTTGGGACGGCTGCAGAAGCAGTGCTTGTCCGGGACTTCAGCAGGTCTCCGAGCGTTTATTTATTTATTTATTTGCCGCTGGTGGCAGCTCTGTCTCGGCCAAGGACTCTGGCTGCGCAGCAGCTGACGTACTGAAAACCAAAGCGCTCCCACAGGAGCGAAGTAACGTTTCGTTTTGATACCAGTGCAGCCATGCTTCTCAACATGCATCATTGAGTTGAACCAAGTTCAGTAATCGCGGTGGCGCATGATGCAGCGCGGTGGGCTTCTTCATATCGCGATATTTCATTTTTGCGGTTACCGCGACAGCCCTACTGGCAGGACATACTTATGCCCAAAACACCTCCACTTGTAGCAGCCTGACATGCACTCTGACCAAACTCCCTAACCAACTGTAGATGTGGAGGAGAAATAGCTCACAGAAATTCTCTCGGATGTATGAGCTCCTTATGCAATCTCTTCGGCTGAGCCCAGCCAGCTTGCAGGGGGCGCTCCTTTCAGAGGCCTCTGTTCAAAGTCTGGTGCTTTAGATTACTGTCCTATGATTTGGACAAGCACAACTCAAGTTAATTTATGTTAGTTGAAAATTGCTCAAAACAAAGCAGCTCATTTAGTTTTGAACTGCTGTGAATCTCTTTAGCAAGGCTAGAAGGTCAGGGTCCGATAAAGCAGAGGACCACATCATCAAAAAACAAAGACAAAATAGACGCAGTAGGGGACAGACTAGACATTAACATTTAGTCTAAATCTTTGTGTTTTGAAGTGGTGCTTTTAAAAATACTGTTTATTTTTAAGACAATGAAACATAAAAGGCACTTATTTCTCCTTGACCACTCCATACTTCAGATTTACGCCTGACCCTCTTCAGAACAGGGTTTGTCTTCATCTCCTTTGTCGGACATTTGTGATCTTTGTTTTTCTTTGATATTCAATCAAATCTGCTCATCTGTGCAAACAATGATTTAATAGATTTCATCTTTAATAAAAGCTGTGTGAGTTAATATTAATAGTATTACAAGAACCCACACATGTGAGATTATTCTGAGGCTCTGTAGTTTGGATGTTAATTTAGAAGGGCCGCTCCTGCTGCCCTATCAGTGGTCCTATAGCTGGTGTTATACCTCCTGTTTACTGCTGCTGTGTTTTACTGATTTATGGTGCATCACCTGTCCTCCTGTAACCTGTTTGTCCTCGTCTCTTGGTTTTCTGTGGACATTGTTCTCTGTGGGAAGTAGAGCACTTAGGTAGATGAAAAGTTTAAACTGGTATAATAATTTTATTTGAGTGTGTTAATAATTGATTTCATGTTTGGTGAGTTTTATTTCAGATGTGTGGTTTTTATTTTTCTGTTCTTTACTTAGTTTGAATTTATATTTTCTCAGTAGTGGTCCCAATATTTCTTCACCACATTTTAATTATCCCTAATCAGCATTTCATCGTATCACTCACTGTTTAATTCTCACACCTTTGTCTGATCTTTGAAGGTACACTTGGTAGGCTTTAGCTTTTATTCTTTCATTCAATTTGACATTTATTATTTTGTGATTAGATGTTTTTATCATTAGATGTTTTTATCATTGTTGATCTTCATTTGCTAATTATAAACAACAATAATTTAGTTTTTCATAAATAAACATAGTTCTTGAACACAAACTGGCCTTTGTTTACCAGTTTAATTCCAATATAATAGTTTTAAATGAGGAGATTAAATGTAGGTGTCAATGTAAACAAACCTCACTTTATGAGATGCACATATTAGATTACGTGTGAACACAGATTTCTAATCAGCGAGTAACATCACAGCTTTTCAACTACTCTACAAGTTGAAGTTAAAACTTTGTGTCAGAATGAAGAAGAAATGGGATTTTAAGTGCATGTTTGTTAGTGTCAGATGGGTTGGTTTAGGTATTTCAGAAATCGATGATTTAATGTTGAATTTATGGCCAAAGGAAGTCTAACGTAGTAGAGAAGGTTAACCTAATCAAGTGTGTGCAATTTTCTTGAGTAACTCTGAATAATGTGGCAGTATTATTATATTGTGATGTGCAAATTATTATTATTATTTTCCTGACCAGTTAAACCCAGGGCAAGATAGCTAATCTTCCATCAGTTTGAAGTTGAACCTTGCATATTTAGGTACAAAAGAAATCCAATTAATCACTGAGCCTTCTCTGGTCCAAAATAGTCTGTTGATATCAAGGCCCTGTAGGACTGCCTTCATTTAGGAGGCTGATATCTCTCTCTGCAAATGCCTGTTTATTTCTTGAGTCATCGAAAATGATTCCCCCGGGACACCATGGTTATCAGTTAATGATTTGTCAGTAGGAGGAAACCAGACTGACTAAACCCTTCCCTGTGCTTCATGTGCAACGATGCAGCAAGTGGAGTTCCTCCAGGCCCGGAATGGCCTGATTCAACACATTTCACGTCTTGTCCTGACGTGTGACAACAGACAAAGATGCCTATTAGAGGGAAGTTATAAGTGTGGTGGTGGTCAAGAGACAAAGAGAAAAACAATGCAAGGGTTGGCTGAGGGCAAATTGTAAGCATGGTGAAAATTAGAGGTGGTATGGGGCTTCTTGTTACAGCTGAAATATTAAATTCAATTCAAATTCAAAAATACTTTATTAATCCCAGAGGGAAATTCAATTGTTTCAGTACACACAATTCTGAGATCAGACATACATACATAGACACATGACAAGAATTGGTGACTGTGGTCCTTCGCAACACCAGTCGCGCTACCGTTATAGATTAAGAGGGTTTATATGAGGATAGAGTCAGGGAGAGGGGGGAAAAAGGCACGTCAGAGTTACCCCCAACAGAGAGGATAGCTTTGCTAGGCAAAAAAAAACAAACAAAAAAAAACACCTCAGACAGATATGCACACAGACCTCAGATGATACACAACATAAGTGTCCACTAGGTGGGGAGGTAGGATTGGGACTCTCCTCACTTTAGTGCGTGCAGCCACAAGAGCAGCGCTCATCACCTCCGTTTGGACAGGGGAGGGAGATAATTGGTTAGAGAGCACATTGACTCCTAGATACGGTTCCACGGCCTTCACCGATCACAGTCCCGCCCAGGCTGGGATAGGGAGAAAGGGTTTCCATAGCAACGGCAGCATTCCACATTTCTTCTGAAGGGGGAGTTTTCACTTCAGCCTCACAGGCTTCAAGGGCACCAGATTCAGATAAGAATTGTTTTGGGTACAGACAGAGATAATTTTCTCTCTGCCTTAGAGTTCTGTTGGTCTTCAACCCCTCCAGGTCCAATAATGGCATTATCAAACTATTCCAATCCGTGCTGATCCGTCAACTCTCTCCTTGATCGAATCCACCTTCTGTACCAGAGTCTGAATCTCAGCCAAAGTTCCAAGCTTACGACTCATCTCGACAATTATATGAGTTTGTGATTTCACAGCGTGATGCATTCCATCCCTGAGCGCCGGGATTAAGTCAATATTCCTCAAAAGCTCGTTAATTTTCTGGTATGCCAGGTAACCGCTCAGGCCAAACAGCAGGAATCCCGACACCCAAACAACGAATATCCAGATATCTTCAGAATCCTCTACAGACAGTTGAGAAAGGCAGATCAGGTTCCACTGTTTCCAGGAGTCCATGATATACCCAGCTGGCTCTGTCCCAGAGGGGCATCCGGGAGCCCCTTCTCCCGTTCTCATTGTTGAAAAAATGTTGTCAATCGCATTGAGAGCAACTGACCAGATCCATGTTTAATAATTTCCAGTTACAAGAAAAAATGCTGAAAGTGCAGTGCACAGGCAGACAGGACAGAGAGCCTTGGGAGGAGCAGGGAGGGAGAGGAGAAAAAAGCATCTGTTGTCACGATCTGCCCCTGCCCAACCTGACTGTGTTCCTCTCCTGCCGTGATTGCCCTTATTGTTCTCACCTGTCCCTCGTTTACCTGCCCATGTTTCCCTAATTAGCCCTCTGTATTTAAACCACCTGTTTTGCCCCTGTCCTTTGCCAGTTCATTGTTGCTGTTTGTTGGTGTCCTGTTCATCCCATCCTGCCATTAAACCATTTTTACTTTTACCGAAGCCTGCATTTTTCCTCCGTTCAGCTCATAAACACATGGTCCGCCGTCTCCACCTCCTACACCATTACAGAATGAACTGACCAAACCGGGACCTGTGGTGAGCACTTCTAAATCTTCCTGGAGGAATTATTTTTTCTTTTTTGTCCTTTAGCAGAAGGAGATTCTGGCCCAGGGTGTTGGTGCATCCTACCTGTTCTCCGGGGTGGTCAAGCCTCTGGGTGGGTTTCGGCGCGTCCAGTTCATTTCCTGCGGTGGTCGAGCCCTTCTCCTCACCTGCTTTCTGCCCCCGTCCCGTTTGTGTCATGGAAGCCGCGGATCCTGGAGCTCTGACGGAGTTACACCCCCTACGCACGCCATCATTCTCCGGGGTGGTAGGGTTGGTCTCCCCGCTCTTCTCCTGCTTCCCTGCACCCAAGCCTCTGCCTGAGACCCAGCTAATCGTGCCGTGTACCTGCTCTGACCGGTTGTCGAGCACCTGCCGCCGAGCTGGGTTCCCTCGCATCGCTCCTGCCGTTCGTCCACTTCCTGGTCCACGCTGTGGGGCTTATGCCTGCAGGTCTCGTGCTGCTGCAGCCTCTGCTGGGTCCCACGCCTGCTCCTGCAGTTCTCTTCCTGGGTCCCACGCCTACTGCTGCAGCCCCTGCCGGGTCCCACGCCTGCTCCTGCAGTTCTCTGCCTGGGTCTCACGCCTGCTCCTGCAGTTCTCTACCTGGGTCTCACGCCTGCTCCTGCAGTTCTCTACCTGGGTCTCACGCCTGCTCCTGCAGTTCTCTACCTGGGTTCCACGCCTGTTCCAGTCCAGTCCATGGTCCAGTCCAGTCCATGTTCCAGTCCAGTCAAGTCCATGTTCCAGTCTAGTCAAGTCCATGTTCCAGTCCCATGTCAAGTCCCTGTTCCAGTCCCATGTCAAGTCCCTGTTCCAGTCCCATGTCAAGTCCCTGTTCCAGTCCCATGTCAAGTCCCTGTTCCAGTCCCATGTCAAGTCCCTGTTCCAGTCCCATGTCAAGTCCCTGTTCCAGTCCCATGTCAAGTCCCTGTTCCAGTCACGTTCCTGTCATGTCCAGTCTTCAAGTCCCCGTCTCCTGTTGTATAGCCTTGTGGGCGTCTGGTATCCGCCCTTAAGGGGAGGGGGGGGGGGGGGGGGGGGTACTGTCACGATCTGCCCCTGCCCAACCTGACTGTGTTCCTCTCCTTACGTGATTGCCCTTATTGTTCTCACCTGTCCCTCGTTTACCTGCCCATGTTTCCCTAATTAGCCCTCTGTATTTAAACCACCTGTTTTGCCCCTGTCCTTTGTCAGTTCATTGTTGCTGTTTGCTGGTGTTCCTGTTCATTCCATCCTGCCATTAAACCATTTTTACTTTTCTGAAGCCTGCATTTTTACCTCCTGCTCAGCTCAACCAAACATGGTCCATCATCTCCACCTCCTACACCGTGACATCTGTACCCTCCAAGAGCTGGAAGAAGATGCTGCCATGGCATTGTGTTCTCAGTGTGTGACACTGAAACAGCACCAGAGGTTATTTTGTCATAAATATTATAATTTGCTGCTATAATGTACCCAGTTTGAACTGGCTATGGGGCTATGCTTCACTATATAAAAAAAAGGCAAAAACAAGCCAACATTGAGTGAGATGTTGCAGGGATACCTTGGTGACCCACCCAGTAATATATATTTTTTTCACACCTAGCCAAGGTCTTTAAAGTCGAATCACCTCTTCGATTTTTTCTACCTTTTCTCCTGTCAGTGTGACATCTAAATATAAAATGAGTAAAAATATAAACACATTGGCCACTTTATTGGGTACACCTGTCCAACTGCTACTAACCCTTTATAGGGCCAATGTCTATATTTAGACACTTCCACTCACATCATAAATGATGTTGGTGTGCCTTTTCACGAACTCGTTGAATTACGGGATTTCACCCAAACAATCATCAGAGATGAAGACAGTCATGGACTGCACCATGTTACCATTCCTCCAATCAGGGCAAGGCCATAATGTGCCAAATAATGGTGTGTCTGTAGAGCCAGAAAAGTGTTCAGTCTCTTCTTGTGTTTATGGTTAGATCTCTAAAACTAACAAAGCTAGGTTTATGAAACTCTCACATCACAAGTTTGACTAGTTGTGCTGAATAAGGATGCATGTGTTTCAGATGTTAAACTCAATAAAGTTGGTGAAATCTTAGCACGAAAATTAAACCTGCCAAATATGAACATACGCCGTGAACAAGGAAATTAAATTATAAATATTTTAGGTAAAATCTGTTGTTATTTAGACATAATCTTAACAATCATGATAACAGTGTCATGATGTGGTGTGGGGGACGGCGGACCATGTGTGGTGGAGCTGACCAGGAGGCAGGAATGCAGGCATGGATAACATAAAAATGGATTTAATGGCAGGATACGGCAGGAAACAACAAGACACAAAACAACAACAAACAATGATCCGACCCTGACACATACAAGACGGGAGGTATAAATACACAGGGAAACAATCAGGAATACATGAGCAGGTTAACAAGGGGCAGGTGAGACCAATAAAAACTAATCAGGGGCAGGAGAGAGTAGGAGTAAGAGGGAGGTAGGAGCAGATCGTGACAGTACCCCCCCCCCCCCCCCCCCCTTAAGGGGGCGGATACCAGACGCCCACAAGAACCACATACTAGGAAGGCACAGGAGACTCATGACGTAGACTCGGGAAACACTGGAGCCTCAGGAAACTTGGGGAAACACAGGAGACTCGGGAGAAATTTGGACTCTGGGACTCGGGAAGACGGAAACTTGGACTCTGGAACTCGGGAACTTGGACTCTGGGACTCGGGAACTTGGACTCTGGGACTCAGGAACTTGGACTAGGGAACTCGGGAACTTGGACTAGGGAACTCAGGAACTTGGACTTGGGAATGAAGATGCTGGAACTCTGGAATCTAAGACACTGGAACTCGGGAACGAAGACACTGGAACTCGGGAACGAAGACACTGGAACTCGGGAACGAAGACACTGGAACTCGGGAACGAAGAAACTGGAACTCTGCAGCAGCAGGCGCGAGACTCTGAAGAGGCTGCAGCACGGGGCTCCGAAGAGGCTGCAGCACGTGGCTCCAAAGAGGCTGCAGCGCGGTGCTCCAAAGAGAATGCAGCGCGGGGCTCCAAAGAGGCTGCAGCGTGGGGCTCCAAAGAGGCTGCAGGGTGGGGCTCCAAAGAGGCTGCAGCAGCGGGACTCCATAGAGGCTGCAGCAGCGGGACTCCATAGAGGCTGCAGCAGCGGGACTCCATAGAGGCTGCAGCAGCGGGACTCCATAGAGGCTGCAGCAGCGGGACTCCGTAGAGGCTGCAGCAGCGGGACTCCATAGAGGCTGCAGCAGCGGGACTCCATAGAGGCTGCAGCAGCTGGACTCTGTAGACGTCAGTCCTGCAGGCATGGACGAGGAAGTTGAAGAACTGAAGGCAGTGACGCGAGGAAACCAGGAACGGTGGCAGGTACTCGACAACGGTCATAGCAGGTGCACATCACGATCCGCTGGGTCGCAGGCGGAGGCTTGGGTGAAGGGAAGCAGAAGAGGAGCGGGGAGACCGGCCCTACCACCTTTGGAGAGTGTTGGCATGCGTAGGGGGTGTAACTCCATCAAAACTCCAGGATCTGCAGCTTCGGTGGAAAAACAGGAAGGGGCAAAAAGCAGGAGAGGAGAATGGGTTCGACCACCCAGAGAACTGATAGGATGCATCAAAACCCCCTCTATGGGTTCGACCACCCCGAAAACAGGTAGGATGCACCAAACCCCTTGAGTCGGAATCTCCTTCCGCTAAACAGAGAAAAAGCAAAAAAAAAAAAAAAAAAAAGTAATCCTCCAGGCAGATGTTTAGAGCTCACCACACGTCCAGGTTGGTCGGATCATTCTGTCATGATGTAGTGTGGGTTGCGGCGAACCATAAGTGGTGGAGCTGACCAGGAGGCAGGAATGCAGGCACGGATAACATAAAAATGGATTTAATGGCAGAATACGGCAGGAAACAACAAGACACAAAACAACAACAAACAATGATCCGACCCTGACACATACAAGACGGGAGGTATAAATACACAGGGAAACAATCAGGAACACATGAGCAGGTTAACAAGGGGCAGGTGAGACCAATAAAAACTAATCAGGGACAGGAGAGAGTAAGAGTAAGAGGGAGGTAGGAGCAGATTGTGACAAACAGTAATAATAACAATCATGATAGTGAAAATATTTTTGCTGTTTTAAACTAAGATTTCTCTGGAAAATGGAGATGGACAGTTATTGTACCAACCAATCTTGCCATCAGTGATGATGATGAAGATGGAGAAAGATGACATTGAGGCAGATCCTCAAATATAAATTATTCTAATAATCTATATTGATCAGAAATAGTATATATTGTCATATAACTAAACATCCAGTGAGCGGTGGTTCTGTGGGCAAAAACGCCTTGTTGATGCCAGAGGTCAGATGTGAATGGCCAGACTGGTTTGAGCTGATAGAAAGGCAACAGTAACTCAAATAACCACTCGTTACACCCAAGGTATGCAGAACAGCTTCTCTGAACACATCAAACCTTGAGGCAGATGGGGTACAGCAGCAGAAGACCACACAAGGTGTCACTCCTGTCAGCTAAGAACAGGAAACTGAAACTACAGTTCACACAGGCTCACCAAAATTGAACAATAGAAGATCGGAAAAATGTTGCCTGGTCTGATGAGTCTCGATTTCTTCTGTGCCATTCAGATGGTAGGGTCAGAAATTGGCATCAATAACATGAACACGTGGATCCATCCTGCCTTTCAACTGTTCAGCAGGTGGTGGTGTAATTGTGTGGGGGACATTTTCTTGGCACACTTGACCTGCTCACAATCTGATTACTGATGCATATGATTATAAAGTATGTACACACCACACCTGAGTATTGTTGCTGACCATGTCCATCCCTTTGCAACCACAGTGTACCCATGTTCTGATGGCTACTTCCAGCAAAATAATGCGCTCAAATCATCTCAGACTGGTTTCTTGAACATGACAATGAGTTCACTGTACTCAAATGGCCTCTAAAGTCACCAGATCTCAATAGAGCACCTTTGGGACATGGAGGCATGGGAGATTTGCATCATGGATGTGCAGCCAACAAGTTTGCAGCAATTGCATGATGCTATCATGCCAATATGAACCAAACTCTCAGAGGAATTGTTGCAGCTCGGCGGGCAGGGACGACCACTGGAGTTATTTGCTGTTTCAGATGCTCTTATTTTGTAGTCATATCACTGAGACGTACACAAACTGCTCCGTTCAAAACTCCGTCCCTGGAGCTGCAGTGAGACTCAGTTCACACATGAACTAAACATAAAAAAGAAGAAGTGTGGGGTACCTATGAACCAATAAACAAATAAAGTTTAACCACTTGTATATTTTTACTTAGTCAGACCCCCACAATATCTGTATCTCTCACAGAATGTTTCCAGTACCTTGGTCAGTCTATGCCACCAAGGATTAAGGCAGATCTGAAGGCAAAAGGAAGTCCAACCCAGTTCTAGGAAGGTTTATCCAATAAAGTGGCCAGTGAATGTATATTGTATATATTAACTTAGCACAACACTTTTGCTAGAGCTTGTTACCATCGTTTTCAGACATGATTTGATTGCAGCAATTTGCAGAGTTATCTATAGTTATGCTGCTATAGGCTTAGACTACTGGAGGACACACTGACCACTTTTCACACTCTACTACTTTCTTCTACAATTTGCTCTTTAACTGTATTATTTCCTGCAATTTCAGCTGTTAACTTTATTCTTTCTCTAAGTGTTTTTCTCCCCAGAAGAAGCTACAATGATGTTCTGCTGAGCTGTGGTCATGTGCTCATGAAGGAGGCCATCGTCTTGAACATTGCTGCTAACCACTTAAACATTCTCCCTCTCCTGATAACATTTTACTTTCATTGACATTGAATGTGCTACTAATAGTTTACCTGTTTAATTATAGATTCACTAGGATAAATACAATCAAGCTGATCTCTCACCAAAGAATAGAATATTTACTAAGAAATCACAATGTAACCATAGACACATTACTTGGTATATATGGGGCGTGTGTGTGTGTGCTGTCTTCTCGATCCCCAGTGAGTCGTGGTGGATGGCTGCTTATACTGAGCCAGAATCCTCTGGAGGTTTCTTCCTGTTAAAAGGGAGTTTTCCTCTCCACTGTCGCTAAATGCTTGCTTAGTATGAGGATTGCTGT
The DNA here is from genome assembly GCF_043380555.1 of Nothobranchius furzeri. Classification (NCBI taxonomy): domain Eukaryota; kingdom Metazoa; phylum Chordata; class Actinopteri; order Cyprinodontiformes; family Nothobranchiidae; genus Nothobranchius; species Nothobranchius furzeri. Next base: position 50,785,237 of record NC_091749.1, read on the forward strand.
ATAGTCACTGACACTAGTCAGTGACTTGATGCAATTTGCTGGGTTTCTTATATAGGAAACATTATTTCTGATTGGCTTAATGAACTGACCTGTATTGGAATGTTTATTATGTGAAGTGCCTTAAGACGACTGTTGTCGTGATTTGGCGCTGTATAAATAAAATTGAATTGAATTGAATTTTCGGCTCAACTAAAACACAAGGTGAAGTTGATTGCTTATGCTCACCTTGCATGCACAGTTCCTGCAGTTTTCATGCTCCACCCACAACTCTTTGTCTCGGTATAAGAGCCCATTGGCGCTGCAGGTCCTCTCACAGTGACACCCCTCCAGTTGGGTCAGCCTGGACTCTGCGTAGTTTAACTGTGCACAGAAACACAAAATTCAGCATGCACCATAGTTTGCCCAGACACCACCAGTCCTCCAGCAGAAACTGGTAGGTTTTCACAGAGAGCTGCTCCAACAAAAGCTGTCTCTTTAAAGGGCTCATGGAATAATAGGTGATCATTATTCAGCTGCAGCTCCTCACCTCAGGCTACGATCTACAAAGATATGACAGATGGGACTGGCAGCTCTAATTCTTGCTCACCGCTCCTCTGTTCCTCCACCCTCATTCGCTCTTGTTCTCCAACTTACTTCATTCTGAACATTCTCTTTGGTAGTGAGTCTCAAAATCATTTTCTTACAAATATGTGGTGTGGCAGCATCACAGGGAGCGGACACAGCAGTTGGGCTGCTACCACCGAGGTCGGTTTAAAATCAGGTTTGCCCACCCCCTAGATACTTTATCCTGCTAAAATATTATGAATTCAGGCAAATATGTGTTCCAGAAAAATATTTATGTTCATGAATTACATTCCAGAGTCAGCAAAAGGGGAGTTTAATGTTGGATGTGATATCATAAGACGCTTGAGAGTGAAAATACGCAGTCTGACCTAAATTTTCTAGCAGAAAATTATGACCTTTGTTAAAGAAACATACACAATTCCTATTTTCTGCTTTGAAATCCTGAATATTTTATTTTATATTGATGATAAATAAGTATTCAATGGCCTTGCTAAATCAAATTGTAATTTTGACAGCTGCAACACAGATGAAAATGCTTTTTCATTTAGTATTTTTTTATTCTATCTTTAAGAGTAACCGTGGGGCTGATGTCAACTAAATAAACAATTATTATAGTTATGTTATTTCCATACGTAGTGTCAAAATGTGTTACATTAAAGGTGGGATATGGAACACGAACACCAAAGCGACATCTAGTGTGTGGAGGTTGTTGCTGCAACAACAAAACAAGGTTTCCAGCCGTCTGGATATGCGAAATGTTTTATTTGGGTCCATCTGTTGTCGGCTTCACCTAAACTCACTCTGGTTTTAGATCTTTTATGGCCGCTCCTCTTCTGAAAAGGATAACGACATCTTCTGGGCTCAGAAGCAGCTGCTTGACTTGCAATGTCCACCATTTTTTACCAGTGCCAGCCTCGCTGTGCCAAGCGGGAGGGTTTAGCAAACTGCAATGGCACCCTCTATTGGCTGGTAGATATAAGCATAAAGTCAGTGCTGTGCCTGTCAAAATAAATATTTGGTCTTCATCCCATAAATATTATTTTTAAATTAAAATATAACTTTAAAGGGAAATGTTGTATCTTCATTCTGCACAACTGTAAACGCCCATGGAGGTATTATTTAAAAATATATAGTTTTTTATTCATTTGCTCTTGCAAAGGCTTACGTTTCGGCCCGGCTGCTCCAGTCATCACAGGATCGTCGGCTAGCAGTGCCTACACCACGCTCAGGACAATCCAGACTCTTCTCATGCATCGTTCCACAAATGTGGAATGACCTACCAAGCACTACCAGAACAGGGGCTTCCCTTTCAATCTTCAAGAAACTCCTGAAGACCCTGCTCTTCAGAGAGCATCTTCTTAACTAGCACCCTCCCTGCACCTGATCCCCCGCCCACCCCCCTCCCCCTCTACTTTCCACTCCTTGTTCCCTCCTCTCCATGACTGATGTCAATGTTGTTGTTATTGTTGTTGTTAACCTCAAGGGCAATATGCCGATTTTCACTTGTAAGTCGCTTTGGACAAAAGCGTCTGCTTAATACATAAACATAAACATTCAACCTTTAAGTTTCAGTTTGTATGAACAATGGTAGAATGACTGGATATTAAGTCATCATGAATCTCCATTATTCCTCATTTTCTTCCAAATATAAATATGATACCTTTTTTTATTTGTTTTTTCATAGACCATGAAAAAGTTTACTTTCTAGAGCTCCTCATGGAGAAATATTAGCCACTCTTTACACCAGACATCTACATGTGTCCTGAATTAACCCTGAACACAAATCATCCTGGGTGACCCCGAGGAACACCCACTGCTCTGATAGGAAGTTACAAGCAGCAAAGGAAATTACCTTTATGACTCCAAGGGTCATAAAGAAAAAAAAAGGTGGGACTACTCTCAATATAGGATTATTTTAACTAATACATTTGTGTTAGAATTTGACATTTTTTACAGTAAATGGTGTTTTGTTGGGATAACACTGATTAGTGGATCACCAGGAAGCTTTATGGTGATTTTCTTTATGATTGTACATGCAACAGTCAGTAAAATATTAGGTGTCAGTCAGATTAATAATCTAATTATGCAGGTGTATTCAGACCATGGTTATCATTACATTTAGAACACAGCTGATGGCTGCTAATGAGCTGTTTTACTCCAGTTGTGTTTAATTAGTCAAAACCATCAGTACATTTACTCTGACACATCTTATTGTATGCTCCTTTGTTTCTCACATATCACCTTTTCTATGTGGACCAAAGGTTGTGTGCATTCCGAGATCAAAACACCCAGCAGACTTTAAAAGCACATAAAGTCCAGAGAAACATTTCAGCTTCATGCAAAGGATGAACTGCTCATCAAGGGAATGACAGAGTTTTGAGGAGGAAGCCCTTTTTTTATCATCAGTTTGTATTACCTCAAGGAGAAAACACAGAAGACTATTAAGAGGATCCACTCGACAAGAAATGGTTGTTGTAACAGAGTTTACTGTTGCCACGAGTAAACTACACCAAAATGGATAATCCAGGAATACAAGTACAAGGAATTGCTGAAACACCCAAAAACATTTTTTATAACTGTTGCAAGGCCTTGAATTAAGCATTTCTCCTAAAGGTAGCTTATGTACCAACATTTTCACCAAAAATCCAATATGCACTTATTAAAATGGTCATTGTAGAAGGGACAGTGTATTGAGGTTCTGGTTAAATGACCATCGTGGTTAAACTCAGATCCTCTCCAGAAAGTGGAACCTGTTCTGATGCTCTAGCCATACACCCCGTTTTCCTCAGAGACACTCTCAAGCCTCAGTGTCAGAAACAGAGGAGTCACTGTGAAATCATTTAGGCTTTTAAGAAAAAATGAGAAACACTAAATGTCACTGCTGCTTTTTACTTTGTAAAAGAAGTCCCCGCTGAGGTACTACGTGAGTTATGAATGGAAGAGACGAGTCCCTTCAGAACCCTAAACAAAATGTTTGAAACATAATTTCAAAGGCTCCGAGTGAGCCTCGAGGCACCACGGAGGAATACCTCTCCTGTACAAACTGAGCATCAAATGGCACGATAGGCAGCACAAAGGAGTCAGAGGCTAATAGGCATGTAGTTTCTTTTGTTGATACACAACCCTGAGATGTGAAAAGGAATAGACTATCAACTGGAAAAAAGCCCTTACATAAATACAAATGAGACACTATTGTCATGTAAAATATGTGTCTCTTTGCATTTCTGCTTGTCTGAAGTTGAGATTGATATCAGATTAGAGATTTTCATTAGTAAGGATGTTCAATATACCATTAAAACCGACCAATGCTGGCATTAAAATGTATTAGTGGTATCAGTTTTTAGTCTTTTAAAGGCATGTTTACATACCATGCACATTGTATGCATCACACTCTTCAGCTACTTCTCATCTCTCTCAGAAAGTCCAAATATGACAGATCTGAGGTGAAGTGTTTGAGATATTTTAGTTTATTTGGCACACCATGTGAATTAGAAATTTGCTCTGTGTAGTAAATGCTGTACTCAAGTAACTAGACAGCTAACAAATAACTAAAACAAAAATCTTCACCCAAGGCTTGCTTTTCTCATCTGAGGATCTTTATAAAACTACTTTCCAGGAGCACTGCTCAGAGAAACTCGGACCGATGCAGCTCGGCCCGATCACTGTTTCCTAAGGGCACGGGTCGGTATTTTCCCTCTACTTTCTCCCCTATTTTTAGTCCTTGCTTCGTTGGAGTACCTGTCAAGGTTGAGTCGGCCCGGCATCGTGACTCTGGCCGCTGATTGGCAAGGGGGCGGAGTCGCTGGTTGCTCCGGAGTTTTTTGCCTGCTACATCACTGCCTGCAGTCATTTTCTATTTCAGAGTCTGACAATAAGCCATAAAAAGGAGCAAAATGTCCAACAACACCAACATTTTTGTGCTGAGTTGTATTTTTGTGGAGCATCCAATTTACCTTACACTGTTTACTGATCACCTCATGCTATTTTGTAATGAGTAAAAATCACGTCAACCTGCTGTCAATGACAAAATGTCATTCTGTTCAGCACAAACATCACAATAATAAGAAATGACCTTGCATTTGTAATACAGAGTCTGGAGCACCGCACACTGTGCTCAGATCAATTAAGATGCATGGATGAAGCTCTTCTGCTGGCAGTTACTGCAGAGATGATCTCTGACGGAATGTTGAAAATAAAATACATCGGTTGTGTCTGACGTGTTTTCACAATCCCTACTCTTTGGGAGGATGAGATTCAGCTGCTATTGGAGACAAAATAAATTTACGGCTGGATAAAAAGAAATTTTGTAGAAATAAACGTTAGCCAGTAAAAGTAGTGGCCCATGAGTTATTTCTCATACTCCTAAGAAGCCACGGCATCCTTCTTGTTTTATACTAAAGGTGGTTTTCCAGGAGCACTACCGATACAGCTCGGCTCGACCACAGTTTCCAAGGGCACGGTTTGGTATTTTCCCTCTACTTTATCCCCAATTTTTAGTTCCTGCTCCATTATGGTACCTGGCAAGTCTGAGTCGGGCCAGCATCATGATTCTGGCCGCTGATTGGCTAGGGGGCAGAGTCACTGGTTGCTCTGGAGTTGTTTTGCCCTCTGCATCACTGCCTGCAGTCATTTTCTGCTTCCGAGTCTGACAATAAGCCATAAAACTTAGCAAAATGTCCAACACCAACATTTTTGTGCTGAGTTGTGTTTCTGTGGAGCATACAAGTGTCACGTTGCAGGTGTAAGAGTTGATGGACCATGTGTGGTGGCGCAGATCAGGAGGTAAAGATGCAGGCTCCAGATAAAGTAAAAAGGTTTTAATGGTGGGACGGGAACGAACAGCACAAGACAACAATGACAAACAACCACAATCCGACAAAGACTGATACAAGAAGGGAGGTATAAATACACAGGGGAAAATCAGGAACACATGGGCGGATTAACACGGGGCAGGTGAGAACAATAAAGACTAATCAGGCAGGGGAGAGACACAGCCAGGGAGGTAGGGGCAGATTGTGACAACAAGTTACCTTACGCTGTTTACTGATCACCTCATGTGTTACCAACCTGGAGGTGAAACTGGATACCCACTTTTCCATGGACCCTCAGATTAATGCAGTGGTCAGATTGTGTTTCTTCCAGCTGCGCTGACTGATTCGCTTGAAACCAATTCTGAAACAGGCACACCTGGAATCTGTAATTCAGGCTTTTATCACCTCTCGACTGGATTACGCAAATTCCATTTTATTTGGTGTACCAGCCTCCGCTCTTAACAGGCTTCAGGTAGTACAGAATGCAGCAGCCAGGTTTCTGACGAACACCTCTAGACGTGACCATATCACACCTGTACTGGCGTGCATCCATTGGTTACCTGTGAACTTCAGAGTGAAGTTTAAAATTCTGATCTTTGTTTTCAAGGCCCTGAATGGACTGGCACCGGATTACCTGTCTGACCTTGTGACTCGTTATGTGGCAAACCGGGCATTGAGATCTGCCGTTTGCTTGCTGCTTCATGTTCCCACCATGAAATACAAACCGCAGGGTCAGCGTGCTTTTGTCTATGCTGCTCCGTCCCTCTGGAATGCTCTTACTCTCTCAGTGAGGCTGGCACCATCCCTCCCCCGTTTCAAGTCACTGCTTAAGAACCACTTTTAAGACCAGGCATTTTTAAACCCTTGACTTTTATTAATTATTTTTATTATGTATTATTTTACTGACTGTGATTTTACTGCTTTGTTGTGTACTTTTATTATTGATTGTGCATTTGTTTTTATGTTGTGTTTTACTTTTTATCTGTACAGCACTTTGGTCAGCTGCCATGCCGTTTTTAGATGTGCTTTATAAATAAAGTTGGTATGGTATGGTTGGTTATTTATTTCATGAATAAAATCGCCCTCAACATACGCTCCCGCAGGTATGTGTGTGTGTACGTGTGTGTGTGTAACCAGTTTGCTCTGCTTGTTGATATCAGAATCTGCTCTGATCCTACTGCTGTTTTGTAGACCAGTTCCTTTCTAAATGATTCAGTAAATAACTAGTGTTTGTGGTAGTGCACAATGCTTTTGTACATTTACATTTGAATTAAACTTATTTGTTTGTGTTCACGTTTATTAAATCCATCTTTTGCTGTAAAAACTGAATTTAAAATTATGAAAACGCTATGTTTCTTTCTCCGCAGGAGTGTGTGTGTGTGTGTGTGTGTGTGTGTGTGTGTGTGTGTGTGTGTGTGTGTGTGTGTGTGTGTGTGTGTGTGTGTGTGTGTGTGTGTGTGCGCGCTTGTGTTTTTGTCTGGTGTGTTCCGGGCGTTAGAGTTCTACAACCCCCCAAGGCACTTCCCAACACAATCAGTCATCCACCCATTCACACACTGGTGGTGATGAGCTACAGTGTAGACACAACTGCCCGGGGGCGCACGGACAGAGGTGAGGCTGCCAAGCACTGGCACCACTGGTCCCTCCAACCACCACCAGCAGGCAAAGGGGGTTAAGTGTCTTGCCCAAGGATACAGCGACAGCGACAGACTAAGCGGGTTCAAATTTGCAACCTTCTGATTACGGGGCGAGCACTCAACTCCTGTGCTACCATCGCCCCGGTTAGGCTAGAGGCTAACACTGAGCTAACAAGCTAACAAGATTAATAAGAAAAAAATGTGTTGGTTCTAAAAAAATCTCAAGCTACTTTCTCATTTATCAATAACTAAATTTTTCAGTGAAATGCTTTACTTTACTTATAACCTTTCTGTGTGACTCGTCTTGGCTCATCTAGATTCTTCTGGTGCTGATCTGCAACTGGCAACAATTACTCTGAACAGACTTGTTTGTTTTGAAACATGGACTGCAGTACCCAAAACTGACCACAATATGCCATTGTTACTTTGTGAACATTTAAATAACCGTGGATAAATATTTAAATCTGTGACTACATGTGTGCTTTTTATGTCTATTCATTAACACTTTTAGATGAATGCGCACATGGTTAGAAAGATAATGAGCGTTTGAGAAAAGTAATAATGGAAAAAGCGGAATTTGGGGAAAGAATAAAAAAAAGGAACATAATACAGAAAAATTGTACCAAGATTATCTCACACAGAGGGTTTTAATGTCATCTCACCTCACCTTGACACTCAACTTCACAAACTAAGAAGCGAGCAATTATTCCCTGCATGCTCAATCCTTCAATTTTCCACAGCGTAGGCAGAGAGCCATTTAGAGCTGGAGATGACTACATCCTCCCCGCTGTGACTTGTATGTGAAGTGAGGTCAGGTGGCAAAAGGTCACGCTGTGATCATGTGAAGGAGGAGGCACTGACACAGCGGTAGGGTAATGGTCTTCATCTCATCCTTATTTACAAGGAAAATGATTCCATACCTCACTTACCCACTGAGATGTCCTTGGACTCATTCACCTGATAGCACACAGACCTAATAACACCAAGTCCATCACACTCTCGTCTAGTTTATGCAGATGCAGGAAATGGTTATTTCCCCTGTGGCTCCATGGAACACCACCCATTAGCCTCCTGTGGTGTTGATGCAGGTACCATTATCTGACACCTTTCTGAACTTTGACTTAACCTCAACTTCTGGTGTGTGGCACGAAATAATATCAGCTGAGAATCTTTAAAATAAAACGTTTCAGAATATGTTTTCTAATTAATCTTTATACATCTTTCTATATTAGTGCTGTGTTTATGTTTTTGTGTTTATCTTTTAAAAAATATTTCAGTTTTTTTTGTTCCTTATTAAATTCATGATTTTTTTCCAACTCATTCTACAAACGTGTGGCCATGTCACAAAGGATAAAAATGTAGGGTCCCCTCATTAACATTAATTTCTACATTATTAAGCAAACTATTAAATTATTAACAATTGCTTAATCATATTATGTAATGCATTATTAAGCAGACATCCCTGGGTCTTTGTCCTAATGTTAAAAACACAATAGTTAATAGGGCTGCACAATATATGGAAAAATTATCGTCATCGGGATAACAGGACGTGCGATAGGCCCATCGCAAAGCACGTCAAAAACGGCGATAAATGTTGGTTCAACATTTCCATCCGTGTCATACATCAACTTTTTGTAAACCAGCTGTTTTTTACGCAGAAGTTTTATTTGACCAATCAAAAGTAGCCCTTCTGATATGCGGCCAATCAGATGGGTCCGTTCACGTAATACGCCCGCCCCCTACGTAGACCCTTAGGATGGAAAGCAACACCCGAACAGAGTTTGCGGCGCCGTTCCCTTGTTTGTCATGCTGGCTCAGATTAACGAACGCACTTTGTGCTGATGTTTCTGGAATCAGCGCTGCTTTCAAATGTGAACTGAGTCCGCTCTGTGTCGTTAATCATTTTTACCGGGCTGACTCCGACACGTGGCGGTGAACCAACCCACCTTCATGTCGCTAGTGTTCCACCGGGTGGTGATGTTAGCCCCAGGCTCCGGTTAGCTTCTAACAAAAAGGCTACAGCACTCTCCTCCCAGTCCCACCCTGCTAAAGAGGGCCTGGAAAAGTTCCCCCACACATCAAAGTGATTTTTCATTTATGAGCTTTTATAACCTTGTTAGTCAGGATAGTTGATTTGCTGCTGCACATAAACTGTCAGTCAGAAGCTCTGCTAGCCGGTTATCTTAGAGGAGCAAGTTCAATTTGTTAGCTTGTTATCAGAATCATAGTTGCAGTTTTATCATCTGAGCTGCTTTTTAAGATCTAGGTAAACTTGTTCAATTTGGGGTTAAAACCAAATGTTTCACATATTTTCCATGTAGGTTTTTTGCCAGTTCCTCTTCTGAAAGGTAGACAATTGTTTTTCTCTTTCCCTCAGAAAATCTTAATATTCTCCTAGTTTGGCCCAGCACAGATCACTTCCCAATTACAGCAACAGCCTTATATCATAACCACATAAGTGGAGAAAATGCTCAGTAGCAATGAGAGAATTTGCTGTTGCATTTAAGTGATGTTAACTATTTTTAACATTTAAACTTATTTTCTGATTTTATTTATTTGTTCTAAAAACCCTGGTAAGGGATGTTTTTCTGTATTTGGAGCTTCAGAAAAAGTTTTATGGTGGAGGTGATGTTTTAAAGTCACTGAGAAACTGCATGCATGCAGTTTGTTGTTTTGCTGCTAATACAGTAGCAGGTGCAGCTGCTAATGCAGTAGCAGGTGCAGCTGCTAATACAGTAGCAGGTGCAGCTGCATATTTTTGCAATAAAAATGTTATGTTCTAATGGAATTCATGCATTAGTTTTTGTTTGCTTTCAACCCAGAGCAGACGTCACACGCCAGACGACATCAACACCGCATACTTTAGTATTTGTTCATTTATCGTGAGTAATATCGATATCGCAATATTAAGCACTGTTATGGAATATCGCAGGTTTGCCTAATGTTGTGCAGCCCTAATAGTTAACAATATCGGTAACGTCAATAAAGATACCCTTATTATAAAGTGTTACCTATATATATATATATATATATATATATATATATATATATATTTTTTTTTTTTTCTTTACCCCCATCTCACCCTCCGTGGGTGATCTCATCTTTCCAAGCTCTGGTCCTCTACCAGAGGCCTGGGAGCTTGAGGGTGCTGTGCAGTATCTTAGCTAATCCTAGAAGTGCTCTTTTCTGGACTGAGATGTCTGATGTTTTTCCTGGGATCTGCTTTAGCCACTCCTCCAGTCTGCGGGTTACTGCCCCGAGTGCCCTGATGACCACAGGCACCACCGATGTCTTCACTCTCCAGGCTTTCTCAAGTTCTTCTTTGAGGCCCTAGTACTCCTCTAGTTTCTCGTGTTCCTTTTTCCTGATGTTACCATCACTTGGTATTGCCACATCAAACACACCTCTGTTATTTGTCCACCACCAAAATGTCCGGTTGATTCGCCACCACCACTTTGTCAGTCTGGATCTGGAAGACCCACAGGAGCTTGGCTCTCTCATTATTAACCACCTTAGGGGGTGATTTTCACTTTGATCTTTGGGAGACATACCAATACACGTAGTCACCCCCACCCCCCTTAAAAAAAGGGAAAAGCTTGCTAACATTACATTTACATCTGTGCAAAATGACAACTACATCAATTTAAGTTAGTTAATCAGAAAAAGTGTCACGTTTATTCTGTCTCCAACCGCAGCTAAATCTCTTTCTCCCTGAGATAATCCTGGCAAACGCTATTTGATGCCTTTAGATTCATAGGTTCATGATGGGAAAGGTTTCATTAAAAAGTAATAAATAGTACAAGTAAATTCATGTTCAAAAGCTTCAAATGTTTTGGGTTTTGACAACAGACTAAGGTGAGGCATCTGTTACAATCTTAGTGATATGGCCTTTGCAGAAACGCGACAGAGTGAGCGCTCTCACCTCAGACCAGATCTATTTTACTATTAAACTTTATCTGGACCTTTTTTTGTCAACTATAGTTGTTTGACCATCTCCCAGCTATTTACTAATATCTACTTTTTTGATTGTTGTGTTTCATTACCTTTAGGGTCATCTTGGCGAGGAGTTCTTGCAGATCCATGATGCCTTGCACCAGGCTCAGGAAATCGCTGCAGGTTGGACAGGCTCAATGAGCAAACAGGGTGAATCAAAAGAGAAGAAGGAGGAAAAAGAACAGCAACAGAGAAGAATTTAGACTGAAGGTGTACAAAACAAAAACAGACAGAAATCATTACCTTGACTGCATTCATTTGACACAATCCATGGTGGCCAAAGTAAACAAAAGCATAGCGTAAAACGTCTGCGCACACTTTGTTTTTGGGCTTGTGGTGAGTGTGAGTATCAATATTAAAGCAGCAGGGTGTGATTGCCTTATTGATTAGTGACAGAGCAAGTAATGCAGCAGTGACCCTGTATCTTAATTTGTTTGACAGCAAACATATTAGGACACAAGTCAAGCAGAGAGTAGGCAGCACTAAATCTAAAGTACAACAGAGTGAAGACAGGAGTGTGATGGAGAAGAGAAAACGGGTCATCCCCGGCTGGCATTTCCTGTCCTACAAAATCAAAGAGCTAGGATGATGCTTTTCTTCATCTGTGCTGTAGAGGACATTATAGACATCATTGACCATAATTGATGTTTGTGTTTAGCGATGTTATTAAGATGCTATAAGCAGTAAGAAAATACGTGTTTCTTTACTTTGAAGAAAATAACAGCATTAGGAGAACCATTATGTGTTGAAGATTCTTCCTTTTTATTTTTCACACCACATCATGATACTCACTGCGGTTTAGATTAGGACACTGTGTGATGTAGCCGTTGGGAGCGAAGATCAGCTTCACGTCTTGAATTATGCCCTAAGATTAGAGAGAAAAGCAGTGTTTATCACAACAAATGATTTTTAACTAGCAACTGAATAAAAATATACTTGAAATCAAGAGTTACTGCACATGGACAGTTGTACATCCACAGAGAGACAGTGTTTAGTGAACACACAACTTTTGCTGTTGAATTATGCCGTATCTCTAACCTAGCCTATGCACCGACAGCAAAACTTTCATATTCATCTTGTTATGTTTGTCAAGCACCAAGCCTTGTTCCCAGTTTCTGTTGTATCTTCATGGCAGAATTATAGCTCCACATACAAGTCTGACAGAGTTGCTTCAGTATTTGCTGGTTGTTTTTTTTTTTTTTTTTCGTGGTTTTGTTCATAAAGAAGCAAAAATAACTGCATCGATAAAGACAAAACCTAAAATGCCAACTGAGTTGAAATATGCTCAAAAGTAAAGATATTGAAGACACTTTATGGAAAACAATGCTTGTTCTTATTATTTATTTAATTTATTCTGATCAAGAAAATCTGTAGCTCTAGATAATTCATTAAAAACATGTTTTGCCCTTAAGTGGTAAAAATATATGTTCTTAATAATTTTAAAACATGTTAATGTTAATTAACATGTTATTACTGCAAAAACATTCACCAACATAATGATGAAAAAGTCCTTGTTTTTTCTAAGATGTATTTTTTACCACTTATGTTCAGGATTTAGGGGTTAATGTGACCTCCACCAAGCGCCTGAAATGTTGGAGTGAATTTTTCAACATTTCCTCACACAAGAAATGTTATTGTGAAAGACCTAAATGTAAATTTCATTCTAAATATTAAATGGTTCTTGGTCTGCCATTCAATTATTGCCTTTTAATAAATGTATCAAAAATAATGCTTCATACTCTAGATGATTACAATATGAGATATGTTTACCTTCTACCAGGGACGAAATTTTGATTTCAGAAGTGGGGGGGACACAGCAGGCTTGTGCGGATTTGGGGTGGGGGGTTTTATGTAAAGACACCTTGACACATCACGTGCCCATCTCAATAATTTTTCCATCCTCAATATATATATATATATATATATATATATATATCAAAGTTAAAAAATGTACAACTCTATTATTATTTTTATTTATTATCATTATTGAAGAGCAGTTTTGGCTGTTGACAATGGATAGGCCATTGTATTTATTGTTTTGGGTCTTTTTTATTGTTTTTGGTGCAACATTTTCTAACCGGGAGTGAGATTCCATTTTTATTTAATTTTTGTTTGTTATTTTTATTCATTTAGAAGTTCTGGTTCTGGATATTTCAATGTTAAATGAAGGTTTATTTGTTGCATTTTAAAGGGTGTACTTGCATTATTATGATATATTAACATTATATTAGTGGTTATTTTGGTCTAGATAATGTTGACAATGATATCGTTTATCATCAACAATTTGTTGGACAAAATATCGTCCAGCAAAATTTGTTACTTTCCCAGGCCTAGTCAAAAGTATAAAAATTATTTATACATAAACGGTCCCTCCTGAGATCTGGCCGTTTGTTCATTTGCTGTGTTAGAGGACAAGCTGAACTAATGTTTTACACATGATCATCACCCTAACATTTGAGTGTATAAAAACATATTAAATATGTTTTTCCCTTAAAAGTGTTGCATTTCAACACACAAAAAATAAAAGGAAAAAATAAGATAAATCTAATGAAAAGTGTACATCTTTGACATTAAGCTTAAAAAAATCTGTTGACGATGATGATACTGTTCATTTTTCAGAGCTTTTTAATGTGAAAATATACATTGCAATAGATAGGTTTACAATAAAGTTAAATGATAAAAGTTTTGAAGTTACACTTCTACTACTACTACTAGTAATAATAATTATGATGATAATAGTAATAAAAAATAATAATAATTATAATAATACGAATAAATTGTGTCTGAGGAGTCAGTTATGTGGAGGAGATGAGTTTGTAAAAGTTAGTTTTGAGTCTGTGAAGGAGGAGGTGAGTGAGCTTAATGCAGGTCTGTCACATGTTCCAACTTACGTTTTGACTTTGAAAGAAGTCTCTTATATCCACTTTTCGTTTTCTTGACATGCTGCCTCCTGGCTGTGCCTAACTACCAAAGACTCACAAATGAACACTTATTCAAATGTTATGTAATGGAAGCTGAGCTGAGCTCTGATATTACACAGCGTCTAGTTGACGATGTGACTCAGTACCGGTGTTCCCTAGCGGCTCCAAACTAGCAAAACAACGTGTGCACGTTCTGACTGTTTACAACTTGAGTGACAGCAGCAACAGCCAATAATACGTTAGCAAGTATCAGCAGAGCCAATAGATTAGCTTTTGGGCGGGTCTAATAGGAAACCGGTTTCCGTTTCGGTCCTAGTGCTCAACCAAATCCATTTAATGGAGCGTAATATTGTTTTTGGACGGAAAAAAGTGCAGGGGACCAAAACTGCCTTTTGAAAAAGTGGGGGGGACATGTCCCACCCGTCCCCCCCCAAAATTACGTCCCAGCCTTCTACAGTTCTACATTTGTATTCAGCTCATCCAATTCCGTACATTAGAAGGACAAAATTAGAATCGCCAATGTTACATGTGCAGCAAACACATTTAAGCATCTCTTCCTAACCTGACAAATATTAAATTATTTCTACGTAGGCTGGACTGAATGTCCTATAACATCCTGTAACTGACTGCCAATCAATCTGAATGGCACGCTATCTCCAGAGGCACACGGGTAGTAAATAGAAGCAAGGGACTCTGGGAAAAGAGACATTCTGTGGTGGAAGAACAGAGGTTGTCAAACACCAGGGTGCTCGCACACATCAATATCATTTTAACAGTCCCTAAAAGTGTTCCCTGATAACACACAGGCGAAACATTAGACTTTGCCACCTAAAGCACACTCTGCATCGTCTGCTTTATGTGTATGGGAAATCCATTTACAGTGAGTTTTTCTGGTCTGGATACAAGCAACACCTGCCTTTTTCACACAGGCACAGAAGCAGAGCCTTGAGGGGAGCCGACGCAGCACAGACTGAGAACAAACACTTTTCTACCACACACACACACACACACGCATGCATGCACATACACACTCAGCGTAAGGAGCGGTTGGTGAAAGAAAAGATTGTTAGTGTCATTCAGAATGAAAATGAAGATGTCGATTATGAATGTCAGTCCCGCTGATGTCATATTAGAGTCCTGACCACATGCCTCTGAATGATCACAGGATAATTGACATCAATACATAAAAACTGCTATTTTCTTTTGAATAGACAGACTCTCACATTACATTTTACAGTGAAGTCCTAACAGGGTGGCACGGTTTAGTAATAAAAGTCATTTTCTCTGGAGATAAAAACATGTCTAATACAAATACTAATCGAGTAAGAGACACAAAGATAAGACACTGAATTGATACTGACACTGTGCATTTATAACAGAATAATTAGAAATATTCTTGCAAATGTTGTGGAAATTTTAATGTTACAATTTTCTTACAAAGTGTCTTAATTGTGTTTTAAATTGTTTGGCAGCTTTGATGTGATCACACTGTTAGATTCTTTTGCTTAGAGGTATTACTGTGATTGTTTTGGACATAATATTATAATATATTAATTTACCTAATAAAGTTCTGCCTTTTTATTTTTTTTTTATTATTATAATTTTTTTTTATTTCAGCTAATACACTTCCTTAAATTTTGAAGAATGTGGTTTGTGCTGTGCATAATAAAAGTGCACCGATTACTCCAGAGCAGCAGTTAATGTTAAGGGGTTGCTCATAAAAAAGGTAAATGCACTTTCAGAATAACACTGTGGGATTCATTCTAAATATGGAGTCTTTCTAAGTCTAAATCCTGGTCGAAACGTTCTGGTTGTAAAATTTCATCATTACTCATTATCATCACATACAGCAGAAAATATCTTCAGAGTTAATTATCATCAATATGATTTAAAGCCTGAAAAAGTCACAGTATCTATAGAAATGTTACTGTATTTACAATCAGAAACGTTTGTGGCAAAAAGTACCTAAATAAGAAATGCCATCAAAAATCTCTTCATCAGTCCGCTTTCGCTCAGTCATTGATTCTACCGATCCATGTCACAATTTAGAGCTGAAACAACTAATCGATTTAATCGATTATAATCGATTATTAAAATAGTTAACAACTTTTTTAGTCATCGATTAGTTGTTTAATAATCATATTTTACCGCATAAAGTCTATTTTATACCACAATCTGACATCGGTTACAATCTGTTAAATTTGCCGCCAGTGTGTGGCAGTAATGAGCCACTGATCTACCAGTGGGGCCGTAGAAGAAGAAATTAGCCAATAAGTGCCCTCGGTTTTCATGACGTATCACGTTACTGACGCGCATCTTGCTGTGAGAGATGGCGGATCAACAACAAATACGGAAGAAAAATAGAAGCGACAAAACAAGAGAAACCCCGGACAAAAACCTCACGAGTATTGGAGCACTTCACTAGATGCCTTGAAAAGACCGGTGACCTACAAAATATGCAAAAACCATGGCACGACGGAAGCACGACGTCCCTAAGTGAACATTTGAGACGAAAACGTGGGGGCTGATGCAGCAGAGGAATGTCCGGTAAGTAACAGAAAATAAACAAGCTAACGCAGATCACATTTGGGACTTAGTGTTAGCTGAGTTCGTTATAGTGGATGTTAAACATGTTTTTTTTTTTTTTTTTTTTTGCCGCGTCAGTTTACGGTGTTCTACTTCTGATTGACTAGATGCAATCGTGAATCTCCGTGTTGTGAATCATGCACTTGCCAAATTTAGCACGTCTGTTTATAAGAATGTTCTCGTCAAGAGAAAAACGGCACATACCCATAACTGTGTTCCTCATTCAAAAAAGGACAACTCCGCGGAGAAAAATATACAGACGAGCTGTGTCCAGGTGAATATAACGCAGCATAGTTGTACGCTTTCAATTTTTAAATACAGGAGAAATTCAGAAAGTCCTTTTTTTAACTATTAAAAGGCTGTTTTACTATCTAACGCTGTAAAACGCCTCACAACACATTTTTGTCAAAATAAATGATCACTGTATATTGTTAATTAATTCAAATAATGTAATATTGATTTAGTGTTGTAGTGTGTGTGCTGCTTTATTTTATATGTGTACTTAATTCAGTTTATTTGTGTTTCTTATGCAGAAAAAAACAAGCAACGATGGACAACTACATGGGGAACAAGACACTCACCCCCAGCAATGCATACCACTTACAAACTCTATTCCAGATTCTACATTATTTTTTATGGAATTTACCTCTTATATTTTGATGCCAAAAAATTATTCTGGACTGATATTTTGCACTGTTTAGCTCATTTTACACTGCTGACTGTGGTCATGTGCAATAAAATAGATTGCAGTTAACTGCACAATTCTCTTATGTTTTTTCTTTTTCTTAACTGAAATGTATTCATCACTTGTATAGGTTAAATAGCTAAACAATAACAAACCGATTAATCGATTAATCGAAAAAATAATCGACAGATTAATCGATTATGAAAATAATCGTTAGTTGCAGCCCTATCACAATTCCAGAGCCTCGTCGCTCACCTATGATCTATTCCACTGAATCATCTTAGAAGTAAGTTAGTTCCTTACTCTTCCTGTTTTGTCTCCACTCAGCCTTCCCTCTGGCCTCGCTACCTCCTCTGGGCAGAGCTGTTCCACAGTCTCCATGTCTCCTCTGACACGAGTCTCTCTCTATTTGAAACATGTTATTGCTATCAACTGCCCATGTTGAGCCATCAAGAATCAAAAGTAGAGAGAGAACATGCAAACTCCATGCAGAAAGACCCCAGGACCTTCTTTCTGCAAGGCAACAGTGCTAATCACTGCACCACTGTGCAGCTGACAACAAACATTTCTGGTGAAAAATAAGCAGCCAGCCTTCTCCGGATGTCACAACTAGCCCCAAAGTAACCAGGTGTCTGCCATGAGTAGCCTAGTGAACTAGACCAAATTCTTGCTTTGCAAAGAATGGTCTAGGCATGCTCCATTGGAACCTCAGCAGCTCCTACCAGGACTCTGGCTAGCCAATCACAGCTCTCTAGAGGGGTTTCAAACACATAAAGAGCTGTGATTGGTCCATAATGGTGGGCCAATCATAGTGCTCTGTCTGCTTAGTGAACAAATCACAGAGCTTTATCCGCTTTGTGGGCCAATCAGGGCACTCTATATGCCTGGTGGGTGGGATGATGCAACAGAGTGAAACAAGAGTATGTCACATTCATTGTCCAGTGGAATGCGGAGATCATTTGAAAGACAACGGTAGAACCCGCCCCACAACCGAGAGCCGTCAATGGAGCATGGCCAGACTAAATAATACATTTATTTAGTCTGGCTTGCCAGGCTATGCCATGAGTTCATCGATGCAGGTTTTCAGAGGTCAGATGTTGAAGGCGGAAAAGGTATACATGCTGGTTTTTCAGACGAAATATTTTTTTATAAGCTGCATTTTTTAAAGTTGTTAGTATTATGTGTGTTATGTTGTTATTGTTTTAGTATTAGTGTTTGTTATTCAGTTTCTGAATGGTGAAGGTCCAAACCAAAAGTTTGGTAATTCCACTTGAGGCTTACGTGATAATTTTTAAATGATAAATGACCCACACTTGTATAGCACCTCTCAGAGTAAGGACTCCAAAGCGCTTTACACTACAGTGTATCATTCATCCATTCACACACACATTCACACACTGATGGTGATGAGCTACGATGTAGCCACAGCTGCCCTGGGGCACACTGACAGAGGTGAGGCTGTTGAGCACAGGCACCGGGCCCTCTGACCACCACCAGCAGGCAAGGTGGGTTAAGTGTCTTGTCCAAGGACACAACAGCAGAATTCTCTGTCCGGAGCCGGGATCGAACCTGCAACCTTCCGATTACTGGACAACCCGCTCAACCTGTTGAGCTACTGCTGCCCCCAGGTAATACCGTAAACGGTAACACCGTACACCGTGGTAAAATGTGGAGGAAGTTAGACGATATTAAAATGTGTATAGCGCCCAAGCCTAGACCGTGTCTACATTGGCCAGCATATCCTGGACTCTCGCCTCCGGGGTCGAGGTTGGCAGTGTCTTGTCGACTGGGAGGGCTATAGCCTGGAGGAACATTCTTGGGAGCCGGCACTCTCCATTCTGGATCCCTCTCTTATCAGGGATTACCATTCCCCTCACCCTGGTCCTTCTGGAGCTGTCCCTGGAGCAAGGGTCCTGTCATGGTCTCCACATCCTTGCATTCCTTCATCCGGAGCTCCACCTCCTAAGACTCCATTTCCCAGCACTCCATCTCCTGAACTCTCAACTCCCACATCATCACCCACATCTATACATGAATGTCAACTCTCTCTGCCTTCACTCAGTCATCAATTCTACCAATCCATGTCACGAGTCCAGAGCCTCGTCACTCACTAATGATCTATTCCATGGAATCATCTTACAAGTGAGTTAGTTTCTTACTCTTCCTGTTTTGTCTCCACCCAGCCTTCCCTCTGGCCTCGCTACCTCCTCTTGGACAATTCCCTCCGCCTTCACTCCGTCATCGATTCTACCAATCCATGTCACGAGTCCAGAGCCTTATCCCTCACCAAGTATGCCACCAGTCAGTTCCTTACTCTTCCTGTAACGCCTGTTCGTTCTCGTTTCCCTTTGAGAAATGAACTAGCGTTCCTAAACTAACTCCCAGAGCTCGTGTTCCCGCGTTTGGGTCTCAGCCACACGCTACGGCCGAACCCGCTGTTTCTCAGTTCAGTCTGCGATCACCCCTGACAGTAAGACATCATGAACTTACAACAAAAACTATTTTAGAATAATTGTGATTCATTTAAAAAAATGTCAGAAGAGTTTCTTAAAACTCGATATTTGAAATCAACCATTGTGAACATTTCAAACCATGGCCAACTATCCCTAAATAACTACAGATTTAAATTGAACATAATTATCAATTCATCACGAGTAAAGCTGGTGTTCTTGGGTCTTGAGATTAAAAAAAATGAATGATGATTATACTTAGAAAAATCATTTGCAAGTGCAATGTCTCTTTTGGAAATATTCCTGCTATTTCAAGTCCCCAGATACAACTATAGGTAAGTAACAACTCAAAACACAGACGGTGATGACATTGGACCGTAACAAATATCAACTAAATCCAGCATAAATGAATCATGTAGAATTGCGTACATGTGTGGTTTCAGGAGAAAAACACAGCAGATCTAAACTCTGAAGTTGTGTAATGTGTTCAGTCTCTCCATCATTGTCCATGTTGTGATAAAGACCACCCAACAGAGCATGAAACTTAAAGACTTTCACTGAAGCACAGGTTCCAAATCTTATCCCCAAGGAGCAGAACCTTCTGCACAATGGATTCTAGATAAAGATAATTTATTAGTTTCTCCCTCAGATGGAGCGTTAAGAGAGAGAGGCATCTTAAGGTTCTTTAAAAGCTCAACATGTTTTATTTAAAGCCCTAGTTATTTTGCTCAACATTATCCCAGTTCATGTTCCTGAACGGACGGCTGCTTTATTTCAGCTCTTATCAACAGTGCTCCTTTCATGGCTTTTGGTTGTTTTATTATGTTTTTCTTCCCTTCACCTTTTGCCTCTCAACAGCTCCCAGCTTTAAACATGTGGAGCCAGAAATGGGATCAACTTGTCTCTTTATCTTTAACAGGTTAAAGAAAGGTACAACTGGAGGCAAAGCTGTAATGTGTTTTTAACTTTATGAGTCGAAATCCGTGTCTGATATCCCACCTTTGTAGTGGGTGTTAAGGCCAAAGAAACAATAGCTTGGCCCTAACTATCAAAACTCTTATTTCCTCTGCCAGCCTTGGGAAAATGTGATTTGCTGTAGCCATTTTCTCACTGAGCTGAGACTGGTGGCAACACATTGTGGTCAGTATTTGAGAGAGAGTCTGAAAAGGTTTCTGAGTTTTTACTGTGAGTCACATGACGTTCCTATTGTGTCATATTTCTTCTGAAAATCCTCCCAAAGCCATCACAGGTGTCTGGAACACATTCATTTTCCAGCAGTCAGGAAATGTGAGACAATGTCAAGAGGGTTTGGTGATCAAACTGAACAAGCACAAATAATTAAGAAACAGTGACTTCCCTGCTGTCATGCATATGGAGTATGACTCATGTGCCTTGGCCATGTATAAAACATGTAATAAAAATGTTACTTGTACCATTTTAGTGTGACTAAAAAGTAGTGATGTATTAAAATTTTGTGTCCCCAATTTTTGCCAACACTCTCTAGTTTCTACCATATGTTTGACTATCATAAATTCTTTAAGATTTGACATCCATAATACCTTTTTCACAAATAAAAAAATTACCATATGGATGTAAGTGGCGAAGCTCAGGGATATCTGCATTGTCTAAAAGAAAAACATCACAAATTTGTGGCCCATGAGGACTTATAACTTGATGATTTGAGCCCTCAAATTGCAAAGTTTGGAAACCTGATTTAGCCCTCTGACTGTCCTAATGGGTGACCCCGCCAGGAAAGTTGACCACTGAGCAGGGTTGATGGTTTATCCCTTGAGGTCCACACTGCAGGGGTGAGGTGGTGCTCAGTCCTCATCCCTGCCACGTGGACCACAAGGGATAAACCATCAACCCTGCTCAGTGGTCAACTTTCCTGGCGGGGTCACCGATTAGGACTGTCGTAGGGTTAAATAAAAACCTGGTTGACGTTCAATTGATCACTGTTCTGCTCAGAGATAGTTTTATAGAGAGATTTTGAGAATAAATGTATATTTTATCTGAACAGATTTAAAACATGTAAAAGTAAATCATTCCACTAGCAATAATGCAGAAAGCCTTTGATAAAAACATTGTTCACACGATAGTGGTGTGATAGCCTTAGAGCCATTCTACATATATGATGGAGCGCTGTAACGCACAGGCAGGCCAAAAGTGATTAGGATTAGTGCTTGTCAATGTTTGTCAATAAAAAACATCTGAGATACAGATTTTGAAAAAATAAAATAAAAAAATATTTTTTCACCAAAATCACTCTGTTGTGTAGGAAATCTGTAGTTATTCGCTGTTTTCTTGGCTTCAATGTATTACGGCATTTGGAATTACTAGCATGTTTGTTTCAAACAGTTAAAAGGCACACTTGGCAGTTGTTTGCTTTTAGCACCCCCTGGTGTTTGTTATTAATTATCTGTTGTTAAACTTGTTTCCTAGCTATGCGTTTGTGTTTTTAACATCTTTCAAGCAGCTGAAATGTCTCCCCAGCCTTCCTTAGTGTCTATGAGTGGTCCATCACTAATACCAAACAAATCAGCTGTGTTTATGATCTAAAACAAGCAGGAAACATGCTGGGAGCTGCTGCAGCGCCAGGTATGTCAGCTCATTTTTTTATTCTTATTTTTTATTCGGTATTCTGGCCACAGTGGGGGTCTGAGTGACATTTCATCAACCCTGTAAAGAGTTATTTTAGCACATACTGGCTCAAGAAAATTACTTAAAACTATGAAAAAAGTTGCATAGTATTCCTTTAATGTTTTACAGACATCTGTAGAAAAGGGTTTGCAATAATACCATGTAAATATCCAATGCTAAAACATTAAATGGCTTGCAAATATCAACCAGCAAGGAGAGATGTACAATATTTTACCACCATTTTGTTACAAACAACTAAAATCATGAGAAAGCTATTCACTGTTCTCACCACAGAGTAATGTATTCTCGCATGCTGTTTTTAAACCTACTAAATAAAGTTGGTATGGTTTGGTATGCCACACTTTTTGAACAAGATGTTTCTTCAAAACATCCCACCTGATCAACCAAACAACATGCTCCTGATTTAAGGTGTTAACAAGTGCACCTGTCAGCTGAGATGGTGAGATCCTAGAATAAACCTGAGGGGGAAATTTTGCTCATTCAGTGTCACTTCACACAAGGCTCTGCTCTGCCGCACCTTCTGTCTCTGCAGCTGATGTGCACGTCAAGCCCTCCTTGCACGTGGAGGACAGGACATAGTCAGGATGACTGAAAGCAGGGAACAGGACGATTGAGACGTGTCGTTCACAAAAAGGAACTCCTTGAAATCTCTGAGGAAAAGGAGCAATCGAGGAAGACGTGGCATGTAACAGACAAGAAACAGCCTTCTTGTGTAGCAGCGATGCTTTTAAGGTTTGGGGGGAGGAGACATCATTTTCATCACACTTGGCCTATGTGAGTGATCAATGTGTTACTAAAGAAAAACAGAACGCCAGCTGATTGCATGGCAGGAGGGGGAGAACTATGAATGTCCTGGTTCTACCTCGCCACATCCTTCGCCCGCTGCGAGAGCATGCAGGAGCCTGAGAAAATGAGCAAAGACTAAAAATCGACAACATGGTGATGGCCTTGGGAATACGCATTTCAAAGCACATGCTGAGCTTTGTGCAGCTCCTCTGAGCCATCAGCACTTCTGTTTCTGAATCCCATTCTTGTATTTCTTCCTCTTACTGCCTGCTGCAAATGTGGCCAATTACACCAGGAGATATGGAATGTGAAGCACGTTCAGTTACCTGGAATGTGAGTGTGTGTGTGTGTGTGTGTGTGTGTGTGTGTGTGTGTGTGTGTGTGTGTGTGTGTGTGTGTGTGTGTGTGTGTGTGTGTGTGTGTGTGTGTGTGTGTGTGTGTGTGTGTGTGTGTGTGTGTGTGTGTGTGTGCATCATCAGCTGAGAGTCTTACCTTGAACAGACCATGCTTGTGGCTGTGTTGCCCTAGCCACACTCCACTGCCTAAGGTGAGCTCCATCTGAGGAGGGTCTATCACCCGCTCATAAATCCTGCCAACAACAAACCAGAGGAGAATGTTCTGTCAACGACACGAAACGCAAACAGGGTCCTCTTGTCCTGCTCCGACAGGAACACTAATCCAATACAGATGAACACCTGGATAAATCCAACACACTGTGCTGATGTCCACCGCTTCCTGCTCTTCACCTCCTTTCATGGGAAGCAGAGAATGTCGAGCAGGGCTGGGCGTCCTCGAGCATGACAGCCCGGCTTGACCCAAAGCCTTCCAACACAATAATAATAGGTGAACCTGGGATGTATGCTGCATTTACCGCCCAACTCCTGACAGAGGTATAAACAGGCTTTGGCATCATTAAACTGGACATCCATGCAACTCAGCATCCTTGTTTTCGGCACTATGGTAAGATTAACAATGAGAGAGAGCTCTGAGCGGCCTCGGTGAGGATGTCGGATTAATTTGTCAGGATTTCTCTTCCTCTATGAGGCTGTAGGATGTTTTCCTTCTGGTTCTCAGGGTCATCCTTACGAAAAGGCTCTACAGAACATACATAAAGTTTATTCTATTCTATACAGACACCTCAGACAAAACAAGACCTTTGTAAGGTGTGTTTCCACGGAACTTCAGGGTAAATTCTGGGATGGGGAAGTTGACTGGGAGATTGACCAATCCAATTCAGCCCTTTCAGGACTTTGTACAAACATCAGCATACTGCAACATCTTCAGCAGTTAGGGATGTCAATAGTCAGCACCAAAAAGCATCCAGAGTAGCATTAATAACATTAAAGGCATTTATTCCATCGAAGTATGCCATCATTTAATCCATTTAGAGGGCTAGAGCTGCTGTGTGATGTATAAAGTTGCGGTCAATGACCAGAAGAAGCTCCAGTCTTCATGACGCTCTGTGAGACAACAAAGTCTCGTGAATTGTCATTGTGGGGGAATTTCCCCGTGTTTTCTGATGTCATGAGTTAAATTTTAAGTGCGACCAGTGCTTATTTTATTTCACTTCCATTCTGCTTCGCTTGCAACTCTTCTAATTTTGCAACTGCTGGTTGGTTTGGACTACGTCTGCTGATGTCAATTCCTACTAAGTCGCAACCAATCAGCGTGAGTTGATCAAAAGTTCTGCTCAGCTACTCCACCGGGCCGTTCCAAGTACTCAGAAAGTTCCTGAAAATGGACGTTTGGCTGGCCTGGTCAGGTAGAGACACGCACACGTCGGGGAGTTTCTATAAATTTAACCCGAAGTTCCGATGATGGAATTACACCTATAGCGTTGGAAATAATTATTTATTATTTTAAAGTGCTGAAGATGAACTGTACATCAAGCAGAGCCAAAGAAATGCAACTCATTTGTTGTTTTTTTTTTGTTTTTTTACTTTAATAAAAACAAAAATTGGAGTGGAAGAGATTTGTAAACTAGATAGTGTTAAGAAATATCCAAGGAGTTTGTTGTGTTTGGTGTGTGTTGGTTATCCACACTTTATTTTTAATTCACAAAGTTCCTCTGATACAAAGGGTACCAGTTGCCTTTTATTCTGAAGGCTTGTCCACAAGTGAAAGATGTTTTCAGCATATATAGAAGTTATAGTTTATGATGTCAGCCTTGAGTACACAAAAAAATCAGATTTCAGAACCCAAATACGATCTTTTGAAAATACCTGTGTCACATGCATGGGTACGGATTAGGGATACCCCCTTAATCATCTAAGGTTACCATGCCTTGCAAACAGAGAACATTCACCAGCACTAAGCCATACTACAGAGTGAAACTTTATTGTAGTTGAGGTTATTTGGGTAAAGGACAGAAAGTCAGATTTATGAGGCAGAAAGGTGAGCAGATGGGCAGGAGATCGCTCCTAATTAATGCCTTAATTCCTTTGGCTAATACTCAGTGCTCCATTAGACAGTACTTTTAGTGATGAACATGGAGTGACATGATTGCCTGTAATGTCAAAAGATCATCATTCCTGTTAACTATTTCTAGGGTTGCAGTGTGATCTGTTGTGGGAAAGAGACTGATTTAGAAGCCCGGGAGAACAAAATTACAGAATTATACACTTAGGAGATGCTTTTACCCAAAGAAACTTCTCATTTGCAAGACATCAGTGCAGGGGATCATGCTAGCATACATGAGGACAAGGGAAAAACCATGAATACACGAGAACTGACATTCATTCCTTCATTTTATTTATAAAGCCCCTTCCCACAGCAGCACAATAAAACAGCTCTATAATAAAATTCAGAGATAAAAACATTTAAAAACAAAAAGAGTTAAAACAATAAAAACAGTGATCAAAACATTAAAATGTGAATAAAAACAACTAAGAAACAGATCTAAAATACAGCTTAAGCCTTGCTTTAAAAGTGGGCAGCGATGTGGACTGCTTGATTTCTTGTGGGAGTTGGTTCCAAAGCTCAGAACCCAGGACTGCAAAGGCATGATCACCCCTAGACTTACGCTTTGATCGCGGTACCACCAAAAGGTCACTCTGGCAAACTTCTTGCTGAGAAGCAACAGTTCTACCAACTGCCCCAACATGCAACCTTACTTAAATTGCTCCACCTTAAACTCTTTCACAATTAAGCAATAATTTTACTGCAGAAATGACATTGTTTGAAATCCCCACTGCTGCATACTTCCATCTCTGTGTGATAACATCTAACATTATTTTTCTACCTTAGCCATTGGAGCAAGTGCCAGTACACGGAGAACTTCCTGCTGTGGCAAGTCAACTTTATAAGCATTAAACACAGCATGGCTTTAATTGAAGAGCAGTCACAAGAAACACAATATATTTGTCACTGAGATTAGCAGTGACAGTGACGATTCCTCAAACCTGCCTCCAAAAAACAAACGTAGATCCTTTAAATTTCATTTAGTGGATTTAAGACAAAGAAAAGTTTCACGATGAACATAAATTTGCCTGCTGTATTTAATATATAGGTTTAGGAATACAACATGTACTTTTCTTCCTGATATTTAAAACTCATACTCTACTATAAATTCTCCTTAATGAAATGTTCCAGGAGGGCTGAACCAATAAATCTGGATCATATTTTACTTTGGGTCATAATTGACCTTCCCTTATTATCTACAGAAAACCCAACATAGGTTAGAGAAAGGTAATCAATTCTATCTAGTTGTACATAGAGTGGGTTGTAGGGACCCATTAACTAGGCCCATGATGTCATCCATAACTAGCCAAAGTGGGTCAGCACTGCTCCACTTTTACTCAGCTCCTCTTAGCCTTTAATATTCGGCTTGGGGTGTGTGTGTGTGTGTGTGTGTGTGTGTGTGTGTGTGTGTGTGTGTGTGTGTGTGTGTGTGTGTGTATGTGTGTGTGTGTGTGTGTGTGTGTGTGTGTGTGTGTGTGTGTGTGTGTGTGTGTGTGTGTGTGTGTGTGTGTATGTGTGTGTGTGCGTGTGTGTGTGTGTGTGTGTGTGTGTGTGTGTGTGTGTGTGTGTGTGTGTGTGTGTGTGTGTGTGTGTGAGAGAGAGAGAGAGGAGAGAGAGAGACAGAGAAAGAGAGAGAGAGAGAGAGAGAGAGAGAGAGAGAGAGAGAGAGAGAGAGAGAGAGAGAGAGAGACCCAAATATTGATACAAAAGAAGGCAGGTGCAGCGCTGCTTGCCCTTATTCATGAACGTCTAGCAACTGAAACAAAAACAGGAACTCTATGGTGGGTTAGAACTATGGGATAGAACAGCAGACTAATATGTCCACTTAATACAGTCCATTTATTGTGTATTAGTTTATGTCGGAGGAAGATGCCAGGTTGCCAGACATTTATTTTTGGACTGCTGGATTTTTACTCACTGTAAAGTGACTGGCTGCATCCCAATTTCGCCTTTACAGCATCGATAAGAGCAAATAAATAACAGAACATAAAGTCACGGATAACAAACGTTCCAAAACCAGCAGCTTCCATCTTTAAAAGTTGGATGGAATTTATTCGAGTCTTTGGCGGTCTTCGTAACTTCCCTTCAAAAGAACAATCTCAATCAAAGCCTTTATTATTTGCTCTGCCAATAACTGCCGGCTACACTAAACTCCAGACCACTTTTAATTTTCCACTATTTGGGCTTGAGACATTTTGTGTCGTCTCTGTGTCTATCCTCTGGCAGTGAGATGAAGTCGCAAATCTGGAGTCGGTGTACCTTTTGAAACACTCACCTTACCATGGCACAAATTTCTCGTTGCTCCCACTTTATCCACTGCCAAAAGCTCAGGCTGGGATATGCCACATCACTGAAGGCGAGTGAGAGATTATAGCTACTGAGGTAGTTTGAGCAGACAGCTTAAAAGAACCTCCAGTTAGATGGAAAATGCTCCAAATATGTTCAGCTCATTCAAGAGTTTCACCTCAAAGAACAAAACTTCCTCAAACGTAATGCTAATAAAGGCTATGGCACATTTGTTTACCCCAAAAAGCACTAATAATAAAAATGAGTAGAATCCATTTTCAGAACATGGCAGCAGAAAACACACAGGGTTAGGTTTAGGGTTAACTGACCTGCATGTCTTCTATGTTTCCCTTTTAAACACCAGTGTTTCCCTGCTGCTACACACGTGACTCAAATAAATGAGTGATTAACAGGCATCTGCAACACTTGATGTCACGTGAAAACATGCAGGACCGTGGTCCCTGAGGACCAGGGTTGGGAAACACTGGAGTAAATAACTCCAAACATTCTAATTTAAACTAGTTTTTATGTGGACAGGCTCAGATTATAACTATATTGTCAGAAATTTTTTGCTAAAATTACCAATTAAGACAACTTATGCTCAAAAAATTCAGCAAAATCCTAACTGTGGTTAGACTATGAATGAATTCTTTGTAATTTGTGAAAAAGCACATGTATTAATCTGAAGCTACAGTATTTGTTACATTACTGTGGCTGTAGTGGATGTATGGTGGATAATTTAGTGACATAAATCCATTATTAAACATTTATATTTTAGTTTAACAAACCTTTATTTATTGGAGAAACTTTTTCTAGGAAAACTCCTGTCAGTATCATTGATGTACATTTATTAAAACTGTGGTAAAGCTTGCCGAGTGTCTTGTTTACATGATGCATTTATCATGTTTCACTTCTTGAAATGATCTGTTTTTTATAATGTCTAAGACATTTCTTATACTGGATGGATTTTCTCACAGTTTTCTGTCTTTGTCACTTTTGTGCACAGTTTCAGACTAGAAGAATTGTTATTGTGCAAACACATCTGGATTGACAATACAATTGATATGCATTTGTAGAATATTTGATTTGCTTTATCTTAGCTACTTCTGGCTTTTCCCCAGCTTGATTTCCAACTTGTTTACCTGTATTGTTGGTACTTAAAGAGTTTTAATATTTATTTTGCTTGCCTGGAAGTCTTTTATTTTCATTATTACTTTACAAAGCCTTTTTTTTTGGTGCGACAATTTCTAAAATATTTTTATTCATTTTCTGGGCGCTTTACTTCTGAAATCTGAAGTTCATTTGCCACCATGTTCCTTTCAGAAAAGCAACACGTTGATTGTTCTCCTGCAGAAATCACGGAAGGTTCTGAAATTCACATTATAGGTGCATTCCTACTGTGAGAGACGGCATTTCATCATTTCAGAAATTCACATTGTATGATTTTTAAATAATTTATTTGTATTGCACAGATGCACAGCAGTGGCAATCAGCAACAATTCTGGGTCTCCAAGACCTGTTACTCTGCCTTTAAAAAGTCCACCTCTACTCCACATATTAATCTAAGGCCTAGTCCACACGTAGCCGGGTTTTTTTTTAAACGAATATCCACCCCTCTAAAAACTTGCATCCACACCACCTCGTTAAAAAAAAAAACTCTGTCCACACGTACCCGGATAAATATGTTGTTAAGAACATGCCAGACCTGTAGGCGGCAGTACTTCCCCCGTTCTTAACCTCGTCCTTCGTCTGTGGTCTTCCGCAAGGAGCAGTAATTCCGCTTGCAAAAACAAATAAGCAAAAAGCGCTTGGACAGTTGATAAAGCGAGTGCGGCTCTGAGGGCATCCATGCTGCCGGCTAGTGTAAACACAGGTCGCACACGTGATGTCAGCATTTTTTTGTCGCGGAAAGTGACGTTGCGGACCTTAAAACTCCGGTTTTGTCCATCCACACGCAGACACCCAAAACGGAGAAAACGCAGATCTTCACTTTGGCCGGAGTTTTTAAAAAGATCCGTTTTCGTGTGAAAAAACTCAGTTTTCGTGTGGATGACAGGCCAAAACGTAGAAAAATATCTACGTTTTGGCAGATCCCCCGCTATGTGTGGACAGGGCCTAAATTAGACTCCAGCTACTACCATGGGCAGGACTAAAGAGCTGTCAAAAAGCAGCAGAGACAAAACTGTGGATCTCCACAAGGCCGGAAATGGCTACGAGACAATTTCCAAACAGCTCGGTGTTGGAGCAACTGTTAGAAAATGGAAGAGACTAAAGACGAGTGTAAGTCTCCCTCGGACGGGGGTGGGGGGTGGGGTGGGGTTCATGCAGATATCTCACCTGGTGGGGTATCACTGATGATAAGAAATGTGAGGAATCATTCCAGGACTACACAGGAGGAGCTAGTCAATGACATGAAGAGACTTGGGACCACAGGTCAAAGGTAATTGTCAGCAAAACACCTCGCCATCATGGTTAAAAATCATGCAATGCATGGAAGATGCCCCTGCTCAAGTCAACACATGTCCAAGCCTGTCTAAAATTTACCAGCGACCATCTGGATGATCCAGACGAGACATGGAAAATAGTCGTGGTCAGATGAAACCAAGATAGAACTTTTTGTTCTAAACTCCACTTGCCGTGTTTGACGGAAAAAAAAAGATGAGTTGCATCCCAAGAACTCCGTCCCTACTGTGAAGCATGGGGGTGGAGACATCATGCTTTAGGGGTGCTTTTCTGTGAAGGGGACAGGATGACTGCATTGTATTAAGGAGATGGTGAATGGGGTCTTGTAGATTGCGCTGTGAGATTTTGAGTAACAACCTCTTTCCCTCAGTCAGAGCACGGAAGATGGGTCATGGATGGGTCTTCCAACAATGACTCAAAGCACAGAGCCAGAATAACCAAGGAGGTGCTCCATAAGAACATATCAATGTTCTGGAGTAGCAGCCAGTCTCGAGACCAAAATCCAATAGAAAATATTTGGAGGGAACTAAAACTCTGTGTGACAGTCCCGAAACCTGGGAGATCTAGAGGAGATCAGTGTGGAGAAGTAGGCCAAAATCCCTGTTTCAGCACAACAATCCTGGTTCAGCTCTACAGGAAACGTTTGACTTCTGTAATTGCACACAAGTAGCCTGGCAAGCCATCCTATATACACTCACCTAAAGGATTATTAGGAACACCTGTTCAACTTCTCCTTAATGCAATTATCTTATCAACCAATCACATGACAGTTGCTTCAATGCATTTCTGGGTGTGGTCTTAGTCAAGACAATCTCCTGAACTCCAAACTGAATGTCAGAATGGGAAAGAAAGGTGATTTAAGCAGTTTTGAGCGTGGCATAGTTGGTTGTGCTGGATGGGCCGGTCTGAGTATTTGACAATCTGCTCAGTTACTGGGATTTTCACTCACAACTATTTCTAGGGTTTACAAAGAATGGTGTGAAAAGGGAAAAAGATCTAGTATGTGGCAGTCTTGTGGCCGAAAATACCTTGTTGATGCTAGAGGTCAGAGGAGAATGGACCGACTGATTCAAGCTGATAGAAGAGCAACTTTGACTGAAATAACAACTCATTACAACCGAGGAATGCAGCAAAGCATTTGTGAAGCCACAACACGCACATCGTTGAGGTGGATGGGCTACAGCGGCAGAAGACCCCACCGGGTACCACTCAACTCCATTACAAATAGGAAAAAGAGGCTACAATTTGCACAAGCTCACCAAAAATAGACAGTTGAAGACTGGAAAAATGTTGCTGGTGTGATGCGTCTCAATTTCTGTTGAGATTCAAATGGTAGAGTCAGAATTTGGTGTAAACAGAATGAGAACATGGATCCATCATGCCTTGTTACCACTGTGCAGGTTGGTGGTGGTGGTGTAATGGTGTGGGGGATGTTTTCTTGGCACACTTTTAGCCCCTTAGTGCCAACTGGGCATGGTTTAAATGCCACAGGCTACCCGAGCATTTTTTCTGACCATGTCCATCCCTTCATGACCACCATGTACCCATCCTCTGATGGCTACCTCTAGCAGGATAATGCACCATGTCATAAAGCTCCAATCATTTCTAATTGGTTTCTTGAACATGACAATGAGTTAACTGTACTACAACGGCCCCACAGTCACCAGATCTCAACCCGATAGAGCATCTTTGGAATGTGGTGGAACGGGAGCTTCATGCACTGGATGTGCATCCCACAAATCTCCATCACCTGCAAGATGCTATCCTGTCAATATGGACCAACATTTCGATAGAAGGCTTTCAGCACCTTGTTGAATCAATGCCACGTAGAATTAAAGCAGTTCTAAAAGGGGGTCAAACACCGTATTTGTATGGTGTTCCTAATAATCCTTTAGGTGAGTGTATGTGAATATATAATCTGGCCATGACCCATAGACGGATCTACAGTTGCCTTTCAAAGTGTCTCCATACAATGTCTGAGAAGACGCAAATACGTCCTTTTCCTTAAGTACTTAAGACTTAAGTACCTCTATCTGCTCTATACTCCAAAGCTGATTTCAAAGCTGCTTCAAATGAGCTGTCATCATCTTTCACTCAGTCTCAGTAACATTCCAACCACCAAACTGATAGAGAGCTGTGATTGGTCAGCCACCAGACTGGCCACGGCTGCAGAGATTCCAGTGGAGCATGGCTAGATGGGCATGCAGAACAAACTCATTTTGTGTCTGCCACTGTCTGTCTAGATTTCTAGGCTAGTGAACAAGGGCTCCTGTTCCAAATATTAACACTGATTTTCTCATATTTTCAAATACTGTCAGGATCTGAGGTGAGTGGTTCTACTATAACCTGTGAGAGCGCTCAATTGCAAGTGGGTGGAGCCGAGGAGCATGCAGCTGCAGCAGATACTCCATCAACCGGTCTGTGCTTAAAAGGAGCAGGGAGACAACCCCACCTTGCTGGATGATTACGCAATATGGATATGGCTCAACCTGAGATTGTGTGCTAACTCAACCTAAAACCTTTGTTGTGCTCCACTCTAGCTTATCGAGTTCCTAACCCCTCTTCCTGTCTCCAGGTATCCTTTCCACAACCAGCTCTCCAGCCATAACCGGACGGACCTCATCTCTGGACCACGTCCTCCCTGCCAACCCGCTCTCCACCACTCACCCTGCACTCGCCCACTCTCTGGAGAACCTCTCTCGAGACCGAACCTTCCTCAGACCTGACCACCTCCCTCTCCAGCTCCAGTCGTCCCACCTCTAAATCGACCACCATGTCACGAGCCTGTACCCTCACCTCACTTCGACGGCACTCCCTTAGTTCTACTTTACAAGAATAAATATTGTTTCTCATTTTTCATCCCTCCTCCTGTGATTGATTCTGTATGTCCTGGGTCAGGAGACTTAGCCAGAACATGACAAATACTTATGTGCAGCACTGCAATACAAACTACTCATATCAATAATGTCACTTGGTCAGCTTATTTTCACCTTCGTAATATTAATCGCCTTCGCCCCTCTCTCTCTACCTCACTTCCTGAATCGATTACTGTGACTCACTCCTGGTTGGACTACCTCAAAATAAATAAATAAATAAACTCCACAAGCTCCAGTTAGTTCACAACTCTGCCGCATGGGTCATCACCACAGAGATAAACAATCAATGATGAACAAGAGTTTGCTTCTAGACCTGCAGAAAGAGAAAAGCAAAGCGAAAAAATAAAAATAAAAAAAGAAGGGGACACACAACAATACAACAGGAGCAAGCTATCACTGCAACAACCTGATGAGGAAATATAAAATCAACATTGTTTTATTGAACAATCACACGATAATAAATCACAGTGAATTTACTGCCAACCACAGCCTTAAGACATGTGTTGAAAATGCCCAAGTCCATACTTATGAGAGCACCATGTGAGTACATGTGTGTACATGCGCTTGTATATGTAAGGTTTCTCTGTAGGAGCATCCAATAGAGTGTGAGGGGCCACAGATCTGCCCCCTACCCCCACCCCCACCCCAAAAGATAGGTAGGAGATGGAGGGAGCTCCAAGTCCCAGAGATCAAGGAGCTGTCCCAGAATGCAGGGACCCCAGGGAGACTGCAACCAGAAAAGCCCCAGCTCCCTCTCAATAGGCACAGAGGATTGGCCCGGGGGGGTCACAACCAGCAGCCGGCAGAGTCCCGGGAGATATCAGCAGCAAGCCCACAGGCCCGACCACAGCCTCCCACTCCCAAGCTGGGGACCCAACAGAGCCCAGGGACTCGGATCCCACCAGGCAGCCACCGGGATTGATCAGGCAGACTCCAAAAATCTGAAACCCCCTTACCCGGGAGCCGCAAACACTCAGGCATACCAAGGCACCACACTCCACACCAAATGTGGCAGGGGGAGGGTAGGCGAAGATGTGTAGTAGCACAAGAAGTCCCAGTAGAGGGGAGGAGTCCAAGACCGCACCTGACATATACAGCCATACACAGACAGTCACACACTCTCTCCCTCATGCTCACACATACACATACAACCTAAGACTTACAAAAAGGAACGCTAGACACCCACTCATACTCCCCATACACACCCTATTCACTCTGGTCCCGGTACTGCTGCACAAGGGGTGAAACCATCACTGGTTCCCAGAATTCGCCCCTTTCTGCAGGGGTAATGATGAGCAGGCACCCCCGCCCAACGCCAATCAAAGCATCCCACCACCCCAGACCCCAACATAATGGCCAGTTCCCCCTCCTAGCCTCCAGCCCCGGGAAGCCAAGCGGCAACAGAGGTGTGCTAAGACCCCTAGTCTCCCTCCGCCTGCTCCAATACAGTGTTAGTGTGTTGATGAGGTGTTGATGAGGCCAATGCCAGCTGATGCAACCACACAACCCCACTACTCACCTTTCAAGACTGCATGCTGTTTATGAGATAGTACTATCTGATTTTTGTTCTGTTTTCGCTAGGATTTTTGAGTGATTTCTTTTTGAGTGCTTTCAACTTTTAACTTGATTTTAATTATTTTGTTGTACAGTGGCCCTGAGTTTCCTGAAAGGTGCTTTAAAATATATAATATTATTACTGCAAACAAATTATTTTTGTTATATAGTGAAGTTTTAAGTTTTGTCCTGTTTTTCCTCAGCCTTTTTCAGCTTTACAAGCAGCACTATTTTATATTCAGGCAGCTGTCAATGCAGCTCTGTAGGATCGACTTCTGAAAAAGGGCATCTGTCAGTCTCTCTCATGCTACTTAAGTGATGTGAACTGTACCAGAGTATCGAGCCCCTCCACCCACAGCAGTTAATAGACACACTGACTATAAGTTCTAAGATGGCAGCACTGATCATCATCAGTAGAAACCTAGAAAAAGTACCATGCAGAAGAACTATGGTCTAGACATGATACTTTGACCCATTTTCAACATTTCTACTTTCCATGTCTTGTTAATCTGTCAAGCAAAAAAGAGAAGATGAAATAAAGTCAGACACAGTGAGGCTACAGTCAAAATGAACTAGAACTTCCTTACTGATAAAAGCATAAGAAAGTGCTGCCATGAAACTAGAACATACCCTAATAAGATAGCAGATGTATCATGTTTAATGGATAAAACGTTTCTTCAATCCAAGGTTGCTGCAGTGGATAGAGCTGGTTCTCCCTGCAGTATGTAGAGGAAAACAAGTCTAATCTGAATTTGTCATCCAATTCTCAACAGAACTCCATCTCCATGTCAGATATCTGTAATTACTTCACCTCAACAATGACCTTATCTGTTGATAGTAGTTCCTGTCCTTTTCTGATAAGGCATGACTACTGTACCCAAAGACACATTTGTTAAAAAATAAATGGGGATTGTGGAAAAATGTGAATGTATATTTGTGTCCCATGGGCCTCTTTGGCACAGGAAGCTCCTCTTGCCCGCCACATGGGGCCCAAACCAGAATGGGTAGGTGCCTGCTGCATCTGACAGAAGAAGGCAACAATAATACCACACTTTATCACACCTGACACAAGACCACAGGAAACCTCTGACACAAGAAAACCATTGAGTGGTCTAAGCATTAAATCTGTTCATGAAAACCAGACCATAAAGCCTTTCATATAATGTGGACCTTTTAATTATAGCATTTCAGCAGATAGAATATTTGACTAAATTAGTATAAATTGGGAATATTTTTTGGCAGATGGTTTAATTAGTTAACTTTTTGTTATAATCCCTATTTATTTATTTATGTAAATATTTTCAGCAGATGAATCTTAACAAACTCATGAAATACAAAAAAGATACACCCAAAAAAAAGTAATGTGAAATGTTTAAAGGTGTGGAACACGCATTTAATGAATGCATTTGCAATGGTCTCTAGTAGGAATGAATGTCTTGTAAGTCGTACTTAGGGGAGAAAATAAACACCGGTGAACAATTTCCAGGAATTAAAAGTGAGCCACATCACAGCTGAGATTCAGACGGCAGGTTTGGTGTCCTAATATTTGAACATCTCACCCCAGATTGGCTATCAGCAATGCAACTCTGTTTGGTCTGCAACATGGATATTTCATCTCCACAAATAACACAAGTCTGGAGGACCTTCTGCTGTGTGGTGAAGTTGCTAATGCTAACTGTTAGCTTCTACTAGACGAAATGTTCTCGGCTGTTTTCTGGACGCTAAACCAACAACAGTGTTCTCCGTTGTGAGTTAAGATAGGTGAGTCCATGAACGTTAATTTACAGTGAAGTAAATCTCTCAGGCTTTTGAAATCCTAGAGTTTCTATTTTCTATCAGATGGTAAAGCAGAAGATAGGTGTAGGAGACTCTTTTCATGTTCAGCCTGCATGAAAAACTCAGAGTGACTCATTAGAATCAGAAAAATGATTTCAGAAATGTTTTTTCAGTGTTCCACTCCTGCTCCTGCTGTCCTCTCGGCACTGCTACACAGGTATGTACCCATCCGCTCTCTTTGCTCAGCTGAGCAGGAATTGTTGGTGGTCCCTCACTCCAGCTGTAGATCGAAGGGAGATTGCACATTTACAGTTTTGGCCACACATTACCAATGGGGAGAAAACCCTAACAGGTTAAAATCATTACCCATTGACAATCCTTACATGCAGAACAAAGCTGATATTGTTCCGACTCCTTAAGAGTCCTAGACACAACGGTTCAATCCATCTGTCGTGACCCAGGACATCTCTGGACTGGAGAATCAATGCTACGGGTATTCTACAGCCCTCGGTGCCTAGAGGTCATCCGAGCTCCCTGACCTTTCGATCCGCGAAGAGGGTGTCCAAGAAAGGGTGAAGTAGACAGACAGATAGCGTGTGATGCCTTATTGATAATAATCAACCTCATAGCTTAATACAAACCAAATCTTTTCCCTTACACCCAGAACTCAGCTCTTCTCGATACAAAAGTTCTGATAACATCATATTCACACATAGGCACCATACATCACATCTCCTCCATCTAGATCCATCCATCACAGTAAAGATTAGTTAACTTGTCATGTTTAATTGTTTGGAAAATAAATTCCATCCATCCATTTTCATCCGCTTATTCGGAGTTGGGTCGCGGGGTGAGCAGCCTAAGGCGAGAGGCCCAGACTTCCCTCTCCCCAGCCACTTGGGCCAGCTCCTCCGGGGGAATCCCAAGGCGTTCCCTGGCCAGGTGAGAGACATAGTCCCTCCGCCGTGTCCTGGGTCTACCTTTAAGTCTCCTCCTGGTTGGACATGCCCGGAAAACCTCACCAGGGAGGCGTCCAGGAGGCGTCCTGACCAGATGCCTGAGCCACCTCAACTGGCTCCTCTTGATGTGGAGGAGCAGCGAGTCTACTCCGAGCACCTCCCGAATGACCGAGCTTCTCACCCCATCTCTAAGGGAGAGCTCAGCCACTCTTCTGAGAAAACTCATTTTGGCCGCTTGTATCTGCGATCTCGTTCTTTCAGTCACTACCCAAAGCTCATGACCATAGGTGAGGGCAGGAATGTAGATTGACCGGTAAATCAAGAGCTTCGCCTTCTGACTCAGCTCTCTCTTCACCACGACAGACCGGTACAACGCCCGCATCACTGCAGATGCAGCACCAATCCGTCTATAGATCTCACGCTCCAGTTTTCCCTCACTTGTGAACAAGACCCCGAGATACTTAAACTCCTCCACTTGGGGCAGGACCTCATCCCTGACCCGGAGAAGGTATTCTACCCCTTTTCAAATCAAGACCATGGTCTCAGATTTAGAGGAGTGGATTCTCATCGCAGCTGCTTCACACTCGGCTGCGAACCGCTCCAGCGAAAGCTGAAGATCATGTTCTGATGAAGCCAACAGGACTACATCATCTGCAAAAAGCAGAGACCTCATCCTCAGGCCACAAAAACGGATGCCCCCCCCCCCCCCCCCCCCCCCCACACACACCTTGGCTCTGCCTAAAAAT
This sequence comes from Nothobranchius furzeri, assembly GCF_043380555.1. NCBI lineage: Eukaryota > Metazoa > Chordata > Actinopteri > Cyprinodontiformes > Nothobranchiidae > Nothobranchius > Nothobranchius furzeri. The sequence continues at coordinate 50,823,451 of NC_091749.1, forward strand.
CCTGTCCATAAAGGTTATGAACATTATCGGCAACAAAGGGCAGCCTTAGCGGAGTCCAACTCTCACTTGGAACGAGTCCGACTCACTGCCGGCAATGTGGACCAAGCTCTGACACCGGTCATACAGGGACCTAACAGCCCATATCAGAGGGCCTGGTACCCCATACTCCCAGAGTACCCCCCACAGGGCCCCCCGAGGGCAAGGTCAAACTCCTTCTCCAAATCCACAAAACACATGTAGACTGGCTGGGCATATTCCCATGAACCCTCCAGGATCCCCCTAAGGGTATAGAGCTGGTCCAATGTTCCACGGCCAGGACGAAAACCACATTGCTCCTCCTGAATCTGAGGTTCAACAATCCGATGGACCTTCCTCTCCAGAACCCCTGAATAGACCTTACCAGGAAGGCTCAGGAGTGTGATCCCCCTGTAGTTGGAACACACCCTGTGGTCCCCCTTTTTAAATAAGGGGACAACCACCTCAGTCTGACAGTCCAGTGGGACTGCCACCGATGTCCATGTGATATTGCAGAGCCGCATCAGCTAACACAGCCCCACAACATCCGGCTCTGGGTGGATCTCATCCACCCCTGGAGCCTTGCCACAGAGGAGCTTTTTACCACCTCATTGACCTCAGCACCAGAGATTTGAGAGGCCAACCCAAAGTCCCCAAACTCTGCTTCCTCACTGGAAGACATGTTGGTGGGATTGAGGAGGTTTTCGAAGTATTCTGCCACCGATCCACAACATCCTGAGTAGAGGTCAGCAGCACACCGTCCCCACTATAGATAGTGTTGGTAGTGCACTGCTTTCCCTGCCTGAGGCGCCGGATGGTGGACCAGAATCTGCTCGAAGCCGTACGGAAGTCTTGCTGTATGGTCTCACCGAACTCCTCCCATGCCCAGGTTCTTGCCTAGGCAACCACCCGAGCCGCATTCCGCTTGGACTGCCGGTACCCGTCAGCTAACTCTGGAGGCCCACAGGCCAAGAAGACCTGATAGGACTCTTTCTTCAGGTTGACAGCATCCCTAACCGCTGGTGTCAACCAGCGGGTTCGGGGATTGCCACCATGACAGGCACCGACGATCCTGCAACCACAGCTCTGGTCGGCCGCCTCAACAATGGAGGCATGGAACAGGGTCCATTCAGACTCAATGACCCCCGCCTCCCCCGGGACATTTTGGAAGTTCTGTTGGAGGTGGGAATTGAAGCTCCTTCTGACAGGAGACTCTGCCAGACGTTCCCAGCAGACCCTCGTGATACGTTTAGGCCTGCCTGCTCTGACCGGCATCTTCCCCCACCATCTGAGTCAACTCACCACCAGGTAGTGGTGAGTTGACAGCTCCGCCCCTCTCTTCACCCGAGTGTCCAAGACATGCAGGTCAGATGAAACAACAACAAAGTAAATCATCGAGCTGCGGCCTAAGGTATCCTGGTGCCAAGAGCACATATGGACACCTTTATGTCTGAACATGGTGTTCATTATGGACAATCCATGACTGGCACAGAAGTCCAATAACAAAACACCACTCGAATTTCAGATCAGGGGGGCCGTTCCTCCCAACCACACCTCTCCAGGTCTCACTGCCGTTGCCCACATGAGCGTTAAAGTCCCCCAGCAGAACGAGGGAGTCACCAGAAGAAGCACTTTCCAGCACCCCCTCCAAGGTCTCCAAAAAGGGTGGGTAGTCTAAACTGTAGTTTGGTGCATAAGCACAGACCACAGTCAGAACCCGTCCCCCCACACATAGACGGAGGGAGGCTACCCTCTTATTCACTGGGGTAAACCCCAACGTACAGGCACCAAGATGGGGGATGGATGGATGGAAAAGTATAAACTAACCGATCGTGTCACACCGCCACAGCAATATAAAAGCCGCCACACCTATTGAATGCATTTTATGTTGATTTTTTTTAAAGATTTTGTAATGACTCCAACTTGATCTTTCTGTTTTGATCTTCATTCCGGGTTACTGTTGGCCACAGCCCACACCTTAACTCCAGGATAAATAGCATTAATGATCTCTGGTCAAACTAGCTTGTTTTCTCTTTCTAAACAACCGAACCGGAACTCTCTACACAACTGGACAAGAACTCCCCCTTCAACATAAAAGTCCAACCATAACAAATCGTAACCCGTTACACTATGGTAAAACAATGTAAAGCGTGAGATGTATAGCCTGTATTTGCGCACCTATACTAACCATAATTGTAAATTGAAATTAATTTAAATATCATAAAACGTTAAAAAAATTACTTTATTTTGAAAAGCCATTGGCTCCTTCCTGCCTAGCTGCTATGCTTCGAGTGCACTTCTCATGAGAGACAGTCTGAAGTGGAGGAGAAAAGTCTGTGTCCCGCCTTACTGACGGTCTCCCGTTTCCAGTTTAATATTTGTGTAAACTGCGAATAAAGCAGGAGGCGGGACGTAAATGCAGGTTTGGATTCGAAAAGCGTGGCGTGCGCTCACGTCAAAACAGCAACACAAAATGAAAGAGCAGGGTGATTACAGATGATCAATAACTGTTTTAAAAAAACAGAACAGATCGATGAGTGGAGAAAACATCTTATTTTGAAATATCGGAGGTGAAGTAACATGTCAGGAGCGAATAAGAAGAAGGGGGCATTTCCGTTGTTGCAGGAGGCATTCTCATTTACAAACCAAAACGCCCCTTTTAGCGGCTGGCCAGATGATATTGCAGGCAGAAACAGCTACGGAGATCTGTTAGGTACAAATAGTGGGAGTGTAATCCTGACTAGAGGATGCATGATATAAGGATGCATCATGAATGCAACTTAACATGATAGATTCTTTCTCTGGACAAGAAATAATTACTGGTAATATTGTGGATGATAGAATATGAGCCACCTCTAGATGAAATGTATGTAATTTATTTAATTATAAATAAATAATTAATTAAAAGTGCCTGTGGGATATTTGAGACATATATCACTAGCTCTCAGCTATGTATGTATGGATGGCTGGATGGATGGATGGATGGATGGATGGATGGATGGACGAATAGATAGATATTGGAATTTTAAGATTTTTTTAGGATTCTGAAATCTTTTATCCTATTTTCTGTACAGAAAGTTGAAATTTTTGTATTTTACTTGTAAATTACTTTCAAAACATCTGAAAAACATTGTGATTAGATTATGATTTTGCAAAAAATAATCGTAATAGGACTTTTTTTTAACATATCGCCCACCCCTAGTTCCAATACTGTCATGAATTAAATAATGCACATAGGAGACAAGGATTAAAAAATAAATAAATAAAAAAGATAAATAAATGTCATTTAATGTATAAAAATGGATGCATGGTAAAATTTCAGTTTTACTTAAAAGTTTTAAATGTTTTGTTCAAATTTTTTGAGACGGTCCATAAAGTTTATGAAAGTGATGTCATCATGTGACCGTGCCGAGACGGCACACCGAGAGAAAAATGGCAGCTCGCACACCAGCTGACAAGGTGTCTAAAGACAACACAACTTCTGCTGTTTGGGAATATTTTGGGTTTGAAGCAAACATAAAAGGAGAGCCGGTAAACACTGATGAGGTAATCTGTGCAAACACAAGATGACAGCGAAAGACGCACGCCCCATCGGCACCACAGAGGAGCGAGCCGTTATGGTTGTTGTCATGGTTTGCAGTGGTTCCGATCCAAATGCAGTAAAAAGCCAATATCCAGGATACAGCAGGAAAGGCAAAAATAAAAAGCTTTTTATTTCTAAACACAGGTAATTGAGAAAAAACAGCAGACAACATGAGGAACTGACAGGGAGCAGAGACTCCTTTCCACTGGACGTTAAAGTGGCATGTAACATAAACACAGCGTATTGCCTCCCTTCCAAACGAAAGCATTTCAGAAGCAAAACAGGAGAGAAAGTGTTCCATGCTGCTGGTCCCACAAAGTCACTAAATCACGGGAGGATCACAACGCCACTCGGATTTCAGAAGTGCACACATAAACAAGCATGGAGAACAACTGCTTGTATCCAAAAAGGTCTGTGGTTTATTTTCTGTTCTGTTGACATTGGCAACGGGTATTTCAAGGCAAACAACGTACTCTTTTCTGAACGTGACTTTTAATTTGAAAGTTTTCCAGATGTTTTGCACTGTTTTGTGTTTGACTTCCTGTCTGGCTCTATCTAAACTGCAAAGTTTGACGTGTTTTGAAAGCGTAGCATGTGAAAAATAGACTATGATTGTTTAAAAAATGTAATGTTAAGTGTCCCTTCACTTCAGGGAAGTGTGTGTGTGTGTGTGTGTGTGTGCGTGCGTGCGTGCGTGCGTGCGTGCGTGCGTGTGTGTGTGTGTGTGTGTGTGTGTGTGTGTGTGTGTACTGTATGTATGTATATGTAAAAGCTGACTGTAAAAAACATTAAACTGTCATTCCATCCAATTAAAGCAAATGTCCTTGGAGCCTTAATTAACTCAGCAGACATTTATGCTCACACATATAATTAAGGCAAATATACCAAGGGCAACATTTTCATAAGAGAGAAACCCATATTTAAAACCAAACTAAGACACTTATGATCAGATTTATGGAGTTTTGACCTAAAGAAGGGGGTCTGTGTCATGAGGTATTTTCCATTGTCAGAAGTTCAGTGAAATTTCTCAGAGGGGGAAACTGACTGAGTTTAGATGGCCCAGTCCTCTTAGCTGTTGTGTCTACATACAAATTCAGCCCTTTCAGGACTGTAACACAGACATCTGCATAATGTGATTACTTCGGCAGTGAGTGATGTCATTGATCAGCACTAAAAAAGCATCCGCAGTAATATTAAATGTTTTATTCTATCAAATTACAGCATATTTTAATCCATTCAGAGGACCATGAGCACAGCTATGTGATGTAAAATGTAGCATTCAATGACCAGAAGAAGCACCGTTTTTTATGGTGCTCTGTGACACAAAGCCTTGTTTGGGGAGAAATTCCTCTGCATTTTTCGGTGTTGGGAGTTTATTAATGACATTTTTGGGGCTGCTTATTTGCTTTTACTTTAATTCTGCTTAACAAGCAATTATTCAAATTGGGTTGTCAAATACCTGTTGTCTTGGGGACGTCTGCTGATGTAATTTCCTACCGAGTTACTACCAATCAGTGTGAGTTAACCAAAAGTAACCGCTCAGCTATTTTACCAGACCACTCCAAGTACCTACCCCCATTCAGGTACTCGGATTGTTCCTGAAAAAGGCCGGGTAAGCAGCTCGTCCGCGCTGGTGAACTGGAGACACGCACATGCTGGGAAGTTCCAGTAAAATTACCCTAAAGTTGCAATAGTGGAAACATAGGTGTGGTTGCTTTACAAGAAGAAGGATTTCAGTTCCACACCTGGATGAGGCCCTTCAGTGTACAGTTTGTGGGTTCTCCCTGTGCATAAAGTTCAGTTACTCTGGTTTGATCACAAACCAAGCCTATTAGGTTAGGTGGTGAAGGATGTGGGTCAGTGATGTACGAGCAACCTGTATAGGACATATTCTGCCACTCTCTCAATGACCAACTACAAGTATCTATCAATCATATACAGACAATAAATGGAGTAAACTAATAAAATCAGCAAATTATAATGTTAATAGTTCTGGTTGGACTTCTTCCTGGGACCTTTTCTTAATAGTGTGCTTGAACATGAACATGAATTAAGTCAAGTGGGCTCTCCAGAGCAACAGGAGTTCAGAAATGGAAGACCCATTCTGTTACTCCCAGTGAGTTTTGCATGAGCGGAATGGCAGGTTTTCAGCAGTCATCGTAAATTCCAGTCAGACTTATTTGTGCAGTCTAACCACAGAAAATCAGATGGTAAAAGAAAAGTCTTTACATCCTCCACTACTTCAGTGGCATTTAAAATTGTCCTTCATTAGGCCACCTAGTGCAGAAGGGGTAATTACTCAAAGGTCTGCAGGAGCTGCTGCACTGAAAGCGCAGCCACCCATTGATTTAAATGTTGGTTATTTTGCTAGAGTTGGCCCATTGATTTGAGCCCCAAAGGCCACATATTTTCTCTGTGGTTTCATTGTGTGTCCCTGGAAGCTTTTGCAACCCCACCACCCAGCCCTTTGCTTCTGGAGATACCAAGTGCTTCTCAAGCCCAAATTTTTCCAAGCCCAGTGGTGTCAAGGTTACAGGTGGCAATGTGCAGCATTGCTAACCTGATTTCAACTCATTGCTATTCTCTGAGTCAAACCCTTTTCTTGGCATAAGGTAATGAGGTAATAAATGGTTGCTGCTCTATTGAGCGATGCTGGCTTTGCCCTTCACAGGAAATTAAAGTGTTACACCTGAATTCCTCATCTGGAGGATGAGTTCTAGTTCCTCACGGATCATCTAGCCGTGACTACTGTTACCACAGCTTTTAACATAAATATTAAAACAAATGCATACTATGTGACAACAATTACTCATTTAATTTTTAAAGAAAGTCACCAGAAAACAGCACACAAATTATCGGATCAGGTCCAGTCTCTTTGGAACAATCATTAATCTAATGTACCGTTCTGTTGTCACAGTTGTTTTCTTATTGTAATGATAGCAAGCAGGTAGGGAGAAAGGAATATTCCTGCTGGCTCACTGATTTCTTTAATGAGCAAAGTAGGAATGTCATTTTCTGGCTGCTGGACACAGAAGCTCTACGAGTCGTATCATTGTGGGATCTCTTTAGGCTGCAGTGCTCCCAGAGTGCACCTTACCTCATTAGCTCAGCATGTAATGGAAAAAAAAAACATTTTATAGCTTACATCCAAATATAAGCTTGAAAATGGAACTACATGCATGATAAATACATTTGCTATCACTAACCTCTCATGGTGTCATTTTTTATATTCCAGAGTCTTGGAAAGAGTTGAAAAAGATCAAAAGAATATAAGATTATCCAAAGACCCCTCAGCCTCTATTTGCATATTAACAGCACTGAGGGAACAGTGAACTCATACAATGGAAAGATGAATAAATAAACAATAAAGGAAAACAAATAAGTTCTGAATAAATATGCAGCAAACTGTCTGACTATGAAATATTACCATAAATACATATGTATAATAACTTTAAACATCAAACTTTGTGTGCCTTTAATCAACAATTCCTTCAGTCCCATCTTTCTGTAACCAAATCATTCAATTACATCAGAAGTACTTATCTTCAGCAGGATTAAATGCAATTTGTTGTCACAACTTTTAAAACTCAATTTTAAAATAATGAATTTTTTTTCTATGCAACAAGCAGAAATGTATATGCATTTACAGATTTGACATGTTATATCTGCTGTAATACAGAACAGAACACTCACTAGTCAATAATTAAGCATTAACTTGTTAAATTATGTGAGAGAATTGTAAAACTGTTGAATTATTCTAATGACCTCTGCAGGTCCTTTTGTGGTCTCAGTGGACATCTGCTGTTTGATTATTGTGACCTGGAGCACCTGCAGACCCAGCCTCATACCGATTCTTCACTTCAGTCACTCTCTTCTTCACTTTTAATTTAAAATATTGCAGTTCTACCTTCTGTTCAGTTTCAACAAATTTAATTCAATTTAATTGGATTGAATCAACAAATAGAATACATATATGCATTTAATTTGCATTCATTGATTTTATTACTATCATTAACATCAATCTTTATAAATTTGGGATCATGCTTATCAACGCTCTCCTTCGGGTAAATCAATTAGAGCCATGCAATTACAATTACAAATATCATTCTCAGTAACTTGTTCAAAAGTCGGCAGCAGAGCAAGAGGAAAAAACATTTCAGTTTTAAAAGGCACCAGAGATTGTTACATAATTTTAATCCTTTATTTATAAAATTTGATTATAAAGAATAGGGGGTCCCCCTTCCCATGGGCTCACCACTCGTGGGAGGGGCCAAAGGGGTCGGGTGCAGTGTGTGACGGGTGGTAGTCAAGGGCGGGGACCTTGGCGGTCTGATCCTCGGCTACAAAAGCTGGCTCTTGGCACATGGAATGTCACCTCTCTGGTGGGGAAGGAGCCTGAGTTGGTGTGTGAGGTTGAGAGGTTCCGACAAGATAGAGTCGGACTCACCTCAACGCATGGCTCTGGCTCCGGAACCAGTTTACTTGAGAGGGGTTGGACTTTCTACCACTCTGGAGTTGCTCCCACTGAGAGGCACCAAGCAGGGAAGCGCATACAAGTTGCCCCCCATCTTGGTGCCTGTACATTGGGGTTTATCCCAGTGAATGAGAGGGTAGCCTCCCTCCGCCTATGTGTGGAGGGACGGGTTCTGACTGTGGTCTGTGCTTATGCACCAAACTACAGTTCAGACTACCCACCCTTTTTGGAGACCTTGGAGGGGGTGCTGGAAAGTGCTCCTTCCGGTGACTCCCTCATTCTGCTGGGGGACTTTAACACTCACTTGGGCAATGACAGTGAGACCTGGAGAGGTGTGGTTAGGAGGAACGGCCCCCTGATCTGAATTCGAGTGGTGATTTGTTATTGGACTTCTGTGCCAGTCATGGATTGTCCATAATGAACACCATGTTCAGACATAAAGGTGTCCTTTTGTGCTCTTGGCACCAGGATAACTTAGGCCGCAGCTCGATGATTTACTTTGTTGTAGTTTCATCTGACCTGCGGCCACGTGTCTTGGACACTCGGGTGAAGAGAGGGGCGGAGCTGTCAACTGACCCCTACCTGGTGGTGAGTTGGCTCAGATGGTGGGGAAAGATGTCAGTCAGAGCAGGCAAGCACAAACATATCGCAAGGGCCTGCCGGGAACGTCTGGCAGAGTCTCCTGTCAGAAGGAGCTTCAATTCCCACCTCCGACAGAACTTCCAAAATGTTCCGGGGGAGGCGGAGGACATTGAGTCTGAATGGACCCTGTTCCGTGCCTCCATTGTTGAGGCGGCCGACCAGAGCTGTGGTCGCAAGATCGTCGGTGCCTGTCGTGGTGGCAACCCCCGAACCCGCTGGTGGTCATTGGCGTTAATGGATGCTGTCAAGCTGAAGAAAGAGTCCTATCAGGTCTTCTTGGCCTGTGGGACTCCAGAGGCACCTGACGGGTACCAGCAGTCCAAGCGGAACGCGGCTCGGGTGGTTGCCAAGGCAAAACCCCGGGCATGGGAGGAGTTTGGTGTGTAGCGTCATGAATGGCCTCATATTTGTGACCCAAAGGTCACACTTTCCCAGCTGGATCGAGCTGGGTCAAGCTGTAACTTTTTCTCCACAGATTACCCATCAGGAGCCGGGATGTCTGCAAAACATCATCTTTATCTGGCTGCTGTTCTGTCCCAAGATGAAGGACACTTCAAGATTTTAAAACAATAATTTTAAAATAATAATTTAATAAACTGTTTTACTGTTTATTACAATCATCATAAATAATCATCTTGGTTCAGTAAATGTATTTAATTACTGAAATGACTTATTATGCTTTGGGTTAATAATAATTATAATTCATGATAATCAGTAATGTGTGATCATCAACCAGAAGGTCATTTGCACATGTACACCTCATGCAGGACTGGATCCAGGGTAAAAGTTAACCACCTCACTTGTCTTTACCCCATAACAACGAGCTTTCTGACGCTGAGAGGGCGTGTTCTGAGGTTTTGTTAAAACCAAATCTCCACAGCTCAGTCAGTTCTTGAACCATCACAGAGGACGAGGGTCGGCCGCCCCAGTCTCACTAAACATTCAGTCACGCCGATAGAATTGCTCCGAATAGACGCACCTGTTTCCAGCTGACGCAAAAACTCCTTCGGAGTTATTGATTTTGAGACGCAAATAGTTTCATCAGTTGTGTGACCCACAGAGACATCTCAGGACCTATTTGAGACGCACCGAGGTCTCTCTACCAACCTCATACCCGGAGGAAACGATGTCCCTGACATCTCGGATCCATGGAGGGTCTCCAAACTGGGTGGGGTAGACATTGTCTGACAGATGGCGTCTGTATGCTTTTCTCTAAGAAGCATCAGTTAGCTGCAAAACAACGTATTCACCCAGAATGCGCTTCTCTCTCTGAAAGAAACCTTCTGAGATTCATTCACGCATCCAAACCTCGCATTTCACTTTGGCTTTTCATTCAGACACAGGTAAAGCTTTTAATAACACGTTTTAATATCAAACTGTTCAAATTGCCAGTTACAAATTGTCATTTCTTAATTGTCATTTTTAAAAGTGTTAGTAATAAATTCTTAACTTTTTAAAACCTGACTCTTCTTTGAAATGAAACACAGAATGGTGTATGTTTTGGTAACTGAATAAGCAAAGATTCCTAACTTCTGATTCAATAAAAAAACTTTTGCTAAAATGTATTTATCTTAAAATTAAAAATTAATCTTTGGATTAAATATAGACCAAGCCCAATGGCGTATGAACTTCTATCGCATATATCAATATCCTAGATATTTATATACGATAGAAGCTTCATTTGCTAACTCGTTTGATCTCTTCAGAATCTAACAAAGCTGATAGCAAAATTCTAGTATGTAGTTTAACCACGCTACAGGTGAGACCATGGAGCAAGACTTCCGTACGGCTTCGAGGAGATTCTGGTCCACCATCCAGCACCTCAGGGGGGAAAGCAATGTGCTACCAACACTATCTATAGTGGGGACAGTGTGCTGCTGACCTCTACTCAGGACGTTGTGGATCAGTGGGCAGAATACTTCGAAGACCTCCTCAATCCCACCAACAGTGAGGAAGCAGAGTCTGGGGACTTTGGGTTGGCCTCTCAAATCTCTGGTGCTGAGGTCACTGAGGTGGTTATAAAGCTCCTCTGTGGCAAGGCTCCAGGGGTGGATGAGATCCGCCCGGAGTTCCTTAAGGCTCTGGATGTTGTGGGGCTGTGTTGGCTGACGCGGCTCTGCAATATCGCGAGGACATGGGGGGCAGTCTCACTGGACTGTCAGACCGAGGTGGTGGTCCCCTTATTTAAAAAGGTGGACCGCAGGGTGTGTTCCAACTACAGGGGGACCACACTCCTGAGCCTTCCTGGTAAGGTCTATTCAGCTCTTGATTTACCGGTCGATCTATGTTCCTACCCTCACCTATGGTAATGATCTTTGGGTAGTGGCTGAAAGAACGAGATTGCGGATAAAAGCGGCCAAAATGAGTTTTCTCCGAAGAGTGGCTGGGCTCTCCCTTAGAGATAGGGTGAGAAGCTCGGTCATTTGGGAGGGGCTCGGAGTAGACCCGCTGCTCCTCCACATCGAGAGGAGCCATTTGCGGTGGCTTGGGCATCTGGTCAGGATGCCTCCTGGACGCCTCCCTGGTGAGGTTTCCCGGGCAAGTCCAACCGGGAGGAGACCTAAAGGTAGACCCAGGACACGGGGGAGGGACAACGTCTCTCACCTGGCCAGGGAACGCCTTGGGATTCCCTCGGATGAGCTGGCCCAAGTGGCTGGGGAGACAGAAGTCTGGGCCTCTCGCCTTAGGCTACTGCCCCCGCGACCCGACTCCGGATAAGCGAGTGAAAATGGAAGGATGGATGGATGGATGGATAGAAAGAAAAGACACCGTCATATTAAAACATTATCAAAAACAAAAACATGGTACCTATTAGGGCTGGGCAATAAACAGAAAATGTATCATTATCAAAATTTCTGACTCTTATCTAGATAGTTTTTCCCATGTCAATAAATTTGATAAAAAAATGAAAAGAAGTGTGTAGGTTGGCAAAGTTCATGTCCCTTTAAGAAGCTCTACTTCCAAATGTGACTCAACATAATACATGGGATATCCCCATCTAGTGGACAACTTTTGTTTCTGCGCATAACTGTAGTTATCGTCCATTTATCGTTATCGAGTTGAACTCCTCAATACATCGTGATGTTGATTTCAGGCCATATCGCTCAGCCCTAGTACCTATTTTATGTCACCTACCCTCAGACACTGACTCTGCACTGGAATTGATTCTTACACTCCTGGACTTATCGAACTATGCATAATACACTACAGTAGATCCCCTCCCCTGGTCTTTATTATCTTATCTCTTTGTGGCACTGACTGACAAAATTCAATATTTTTTGTACTGACTCTCATTTTTTTGATATGGAAACACTGGCCTTCTTTATTTATTTATTTTTACTTTGTACTGTTCTCTGTCATATTGTATTATTTATTTATTTATTTTGCTATATAATTTAAAAATAAATTATGCAAGGCTCTAACAAGAACAGATGTGTGTGTGTGTGTGTGTGTGTGTGTGTGTGTGTGTGTGTGTGTGTGTGTGTGTGTGTGTGTGTGTGTGTGTGTGTGTGTGTGTGTGTGTGTGTGTGATGGGGTGAACAATAAGCTGAAAGGAGTTGGGAGTTTTGAAGGGAAACAGAAAACCTCTAGCTGTTCGCAGTTAATTCCTAATGAAAGCAATAACCGCCCCTCTCTGGGCCACAAAACGGGCCTGTTTGGCTATAACTTTGTCTTAAACATTAATGTCCTTGGATGATTTATGGGCCAGATGAGATGAATAATGTGGATCCATCTGCACTGTTAGCCTGGAGAATTCAGGCTATGTAAATGCTTCTACAATGATGAACCCCACACCAGTGATTATAAAACACCACTGTGTATGAGGTGGGACATGTATAGAAAAGGATATCACTAGAAAGGCTTTGTCTGCTCATGAATTCATTTATCACCTCTCAGTTCAACAGCTGCCCAGCAACGCAGCCAGGTTCTGTTCCCTCAATCGTCTGTTGAAGGAACAGGTTTTATTATTGTTGTATTACATCTATTACTCCATTAACTCTGGACAATATGAGACATGACAACAAATACCAAACTGAGTTCAAATCCAAAACCTTGAAATGGCACCAACCTAGTAGAACAATAAGACAATGAAGGTAAGGTTTGACAGGAGTCTACAGCTATCCACAGAAACACATCTAAGGCCCGGTTCACACCCTGACCCTACACACAATCAGATTTCACACACAAAAATGCCCCAGTCAGATGGAAAATCCTACTAGATCACACGTGACTTTGGAGTAAACGAGAATGGTGGGGGAGGAGAGTGCACCATGCTTCCATTACCTTGTTTTCTGATTGGCAACACATCATATTCAACAGGCAGCAAAATTGTTTGTTCTTGAAAATCAGACCAAGAAAACCCAATGTGTTTGAAAGTCTGGATTTATGATCAGAGTGGTCCTGGTGTGCTTCTGTGCAGCCCAGGGCTCTTTTAACACACCACACACAGTACAATTATCTGATAAGATTATCTTTAGAGCTATTACTGTAATCGTGCACATCCTTAAATTTGTCAGAAGGGGAAGAACTGGTGAAAAATCAACACGATTATTTTGCCATGTGAACCGGACTGGACCCGTATGATCTCTGCTTTCCTTATCAAACAACCCTTCACACCAACAAACCATGGGCAAACTGTTTTGATGCAGTTCTGACAAAATAACCTTTAGCTTTGTCTAGGTGATTTAAATCTGAGTGCTACCATGTTGAAACACTGGGTTTGGACATGAATACAAATACAAAAAGATTAATAATAAGACAATAACTAAGCCTCCACCTATTGTCCTTGTTTCCCTATGTATGTGTGTGTTAGACAATTGCAAAAACATTAAAATCAATGTGAAAGCACAGTCAATATACACAAATAAATTTAGACCAAATTAAATACACAAATTATTTTCAGATTTAAGATTCAGAAAGAAGACAAAGTTAAAGGGTGAGCAGTTTCAGTGCAGAAAGTGCAACAAAAGAAACATTCATTCAAAACCGAATAAATACATAAAGGTTTTCATTTTGGGGACTTGTGTAAATGAAACCCTGTCAGTCATTGTTTGTGCTATCATTATCAAATTTCAATTGGTAAAAGGTAAGACTTTATCCTACAGCCTCATTTCATTTCCCAGCCCATACCACTACATCTCCAACTGCAGCATGTGACGATGTGATGATGATTGAGGAAAAATCTGATTATAAATAAAGCCAATATAAAAAAACAACAGCTGGAGAGGTGATTTTCAGAGATTTGTTAGAGCTGATAAAACTCCTGAAACTATTTATGTGAAACTCCAAACATTTCACAACCATGTACTGCATCGTGCAAAAGAGCAGGGTCACTGAGAAAACATTTTCTATGCATTACTTTTGAAAATGATTTGTCACTCTAAGTTTGTCATGTAGGCTGAATGTGAAAATATGTCCTGTATTAGCTTCTGATAGAAAATAGAAGAAAAAATGTTTGGATTTGAAAATCCTGACAGAACTACGTCACTGTCACTTCACATTCATGGTCTCACCCATCTTGTCTCACGACGAGGAAGGCTGTTGTTGGTTTAGAGTCCAGGAAACAGCAGAGAACATTTCAGCTAGTAGAAGCTAATAGTTAGCATTAGCAACTTTACCACACAGCAGAAGGTCCTCCAGACTTGTGTTATTTGTGGAGATGAAATATCCACGTTGCAGAGCAAACAGAGTTGCATTGCTGATAGCCAATCTGGGGTGAGATGTTCAAATATTGAGGTTATTGTCTCTGCCAGTAGAAGCTAGCCATTATTGTTAGCAGGTCCACCATACAGCTGAACTCCTTCAGGCTTGTGATATTTGTGGAGATTTGTGGGCGACAGTGGTACAGGTGTTAGGTGCTCGCTCCGAAATCAGAAGGTTGCAGGTTCGAGCCCCGCTCAGTCTGTCATTGTTTTTGTGTCCTTGGGAAAGACACCTGCCCCACCTTGCCCTCTGGTGGTGGTCGGAGGGACCGGTGGCGCCTGTGTACGGCAGACTCACCCCTGTCAGTGCGCCCCAGGGCAGCTGTGGCTACAATGTAGTTCATCACCACCAGGGTGTGAATGTGTGTGTGAATGGGTGAATGACTCATTGTGTTGTAAAGCACCTTGGGGGGTTCCAGGACTCTAGAAGGCACTATTTCAAATACAAGCCATTTTCCGTTTACCATAAAACATCCATGTTGCAGTGGTAGCCAACTTTCCATCTTGCGCTCGCTCATTCTCCATTTAAAGTCTGTATAAAATAGCTGCTAAAACGGCTTTTAGAAGAAGCGAAGTAAGCATTAGAAGTGATGCTGCTTCAGGCAGAGAGGGGAAACCTGATGGAAACTGGTCCTTAGGAAGCGGCAGAAACTCGTAACAGCAACGCAGAAGACAATCTCCCACCCCCTACCGCAGAAAAGGATCCATATCCTTGATGGAGAAATCTATTTTTAAGATCTGGATAACAATTATATTTTCTTACCTTATGATTAGGTTTACACATTCACTATGAGTTAACTTTCAGCGCACTACAACCGTTTTCCTTCATGAAGTCATCGCCAGCCTGCGATTAATGGCCAGAATGCCAGCCGCCAGGCTGGCTGTTATTGGGAATTCTAGTTGTGTTGGAATTCTGGGAGTTCTAGTGTTAAGAAACAGATCTCCTCTAGAAATGATGGGTGTGTCTCTCTGATGGGCGACACACTCCCTCTTTTAACACATCCTTTAAAAGTAACAACCAACAGCTGCAAACATGTTTCCTTTAGGTTTAACCTGCAAAAGTAGAAAAAAAAAAACAATCTAATGAAACATCCTGCTGTCACACCCTAACTGTCAGGAAGTCTCACTTAAAGCCACATGCGATGATGTGATGATGACTGAGGAAAAATCTGATTATGAATAAAGCCAATAAGACAAAATATTAACCTTTGTTCACTGACAGTATTCCAGACTTACCTACCACATCAAAGATACTAAAACATTAGTTTAACATTTTAAAGAACACCCTTTCATGATTCAACAGCAGTGCTATAAATGGATAATGTATACATATGAGCTCTACTGGCTGTTTATCCTCTTTCTTTGTTTCTTTCTTATCACCTCCTATAAAAATTAGATAATGAAAAAAATTCTGAATTGTTTCCATGACAACTTAAAAAACACATACCTAATGAAGTTGTACTCTTAAGAAACAATGACTTTTGTCTCTTGAGTTTGTTTAATTAGCACTGGGGATAATCCAAGCCCATAAGGTATAGTAACATTAATATATGCTGGACATTTTGCTTTTATTAGGGCTCTAATGCCAGTCACTTTTTGCAAATACAATGCAATGTGACCCTACAGCCAGCAGGACAACAAACATTGCTCAAAAAGTAAGGTTAGCCTAAATGTATAGTTTATTTTTTATTTTTTAGGCCATTTATTTGCTGCAGCTGAAAAGAAGAAGTAGGACGTTTCTTTCTCTTAAAGGCTAACTTCATGTCATATCAGAAGATCACACACAGAGAGACCTGGTCATACCACCAGCAAATAAGAGACAACAGGTAGAAGCAAAGGGATGGACAGCAGGAACCTAGGAGGGAGACGAGGCTCGTGGGAAGTGCCAGCCTGCATCTGGAATGACCTTCAGACCACTTGATGACAGACAGAGCTAACAGCATCTCTGCAATTAGCTTTTTAAGTCCAAAAAAGAGAAGAAAATCTAATTGTGTAAGCTGTCAGTACCTGCGAGAGGGGAAATTTAGAGATAGCATTGATGCATTACAGTTATATAAGTGCATGACCTTGTCTAGCCTTTGCAGCAGCACTAACACACACATAATGGCAAATACAATGTGTGTGTGAGATGAAAATGACCTACAGGTATGCTCCATTGCTTTAAAACTCACAGAAATGGGTTGGCTCAGTATGAGAGAGCGCACATCTTCTAACATCTGTTTTAATGTGTGTTATCGTCTCTAATTATCTGAGCTGTTCTCTGCAATGCTCCTAAAGCTAACAGAGAAAGTTATTTTTTTCATTTGGACAAGTTTCCTTAGAGGAGAAAGCTGACAGAGCAGCGATTTTCAATCCAAGTGACATTTGGTAAGAAACTATTTGTATAAAACAATGAAGAAATGCTACGGTTCTGCTATAAACAGCACATCCTTGGGCATAGAACCAATATTCCAGTAGTTTTTTTTTTATGTTTCAGTTTTTTCATCAAGTTGGAGTGCATTTCTGTGAACTCAAACATTCAAATTGACAGATAGAATCACTATAATGAGGAAAAAAGTTAACAAAAATTTTCTTTAAACTGGGCAGTGTGGCACACTTTCATTATATCCTGAACAGTCAGAACAATAAACAGACATGTTTTAGATCCATGGCTGAAAAACAATGAGCTATAAAGAAATTACATTATTTGAGAAAATAATTCAGAAGACCAATTAATTTAGCATAACTATACAAAAGCGGAAAAACAGGTAAAGAATGATTCTGTGAAACATAAAACCCTGTAGCTCCCACAGAGAATGAATGAGTTTTAACATTTTCCACTCAGCAGGACACTTGCTATGGTTTAGTCATAATTTGACAATTAAATAGTACTTCTGCTCTACGTTGATTATTTTCTTAAACTGACTTTTTATTGAATCACAGTTTAACCTCATACTTGTTCTTTCTTGTTCATTTTGAGGTTTCTCTGCCTTCCATCTGGTGCTTTGTTAACCACACCCACAGAACAAGTGAATTAGATTAGATTTACAAAATGTTGAAAGGGGCATTAACAAGAAACTCAGTTTTGTCATGCTTATAATGAAATGATCATTTAGTAAAACCATGTAACTGATTGGTCATTCATTAATGTGGCAGACAAAAGAGAAATAATCCACAGGAATCAGTTGATTAGCTTTGAGGCAAGCCACATTAATCAATGAACAGACGAAAGATAATTACAGACAGAGATTGAATACTGACAGATAAGATGAGAATGAGTTCACAGCAGAAAGGAGAACCAGACAAGCCACAGAGGTACATAATTAGTCATGTCTGGGATGAAACACTGAGGTCAAGCAGCTCCAACAATGATGTCTCCCCAAGGCAATCGGGACCCATTGTTATGGTGTTCAGTCTCCGGGGTCTGCCAAACACCTACAGGCAGTGCTCAGAACTGAGCAGGCAAAAATAAGACATCACAGACAACATTATGGTTGAGTTTGGTCTTTTAGTTTGTATCTGCATTAATGAGATGTGTAATATTTTAGCCATCAAACTCTGTAAAGCCAGTTGCCAAGCCATAAGATGAGTGTTATTAATTCAAACCTAAAATGTTACTGAAATGTAGGTCAAATATTTAAAAAATATTTTTAACTATAATTATCAGATGGGAAAAAGGGAACTAAACACCAATCTGATGCATATTATTGAGCCTTTGAAAATAAGAGTCTGTTATTTCAGCCTGATAATTTTGTTGTTTTCTTTCATATGTTTTAGCAGCAAACCAGTTTTGTTTCACTTGAAACGTTGTCAAATGGAATATTCTATTAATCAACAGACGCTTAGATTAGAACACTTCTTTTTCATCGCCTCCACGTAATGTGCCCTGCCACTCCTCATCTTCTCCAGGTGCCACCTCGTTACCACCGACCTTTGACATCAGCAAGTGTATCTCCCTACTTCTGGCTTTTAGAGAAACTGAAGTGGATGGGTTCTTGCTTGCTTTCGAGCGGATTACGGTGACTCTGCAGTGACCTCGCAACGTTTGGTCTCTACTCTTGCAGTGCAAGTTATCAGGTAAGGCTCTCCAAGTAATTTTGGCTCTGTCTTTAACGGACAGTGCGGATTATGAGCGTGTGAAAACCGCTGTGTTAAACGCTTATGAACTCGTTCCTGAGGCTCATCGCCAGCGCTTCCGTTTAGAAAAGCTTCGGCTTAACCAATCGTATGTGGAGTATGCACACTCTAAGTCGGTGTTATTCGAGAAGTGGTGTTCAGCTTCTGGTGTAAACTCCTTGGCTGATCTTAAAGAACTGATATTATTAGAAGAGTTCAAGAGGCATGTGCCTGAGAGTCTACTTCTGTATTTAAATGAGCAGAAAGTCTCCTCTCTTTCCTAGTCGTTTAAGCTGGAAGTCAACGCCAGCCATGCCGGTGCTCGAGCTGTTCTAATCCAGGAAGATTCTAACGGGCTTGATCATCCCATTTGTTACTTTTCCCGGAAGTTCAACCAGGCTAAGCTCCATTACTCCACCATTGAAAAGGAAACATTAGCACTCATCTGGGCTTTGTAACATTTTCAAGTTTATGTCGGAAACAGTAAATTCACCACTCCTGTGTTTACAGATCATAACCCATTGGTCTTCCTGAGTCGTATGTACAACCATAATCAGTGGCTGATGAGAAGGGCTTTGCTGCTGCAGGAGTTCACCATTGAGATCCGTCACAAGAAGAGCTCCAACAACGTCATCGCCGACGCCTTGTCTAGTAGTTTTGGTGCTTGAGGCTCCCTTGTAGGCTTACGATCCCCACTCCTTTGGGTGTGGATCCCATTTGTTTTGTTTTGTAGTGTTGGAAACAAAGGAGGTTAGTACTGTCTGTGTCTCACAGACATCTCGGGAACACTCCGCAGTACTGGGGATCAGTACTGCTGGTAGTTTGCGTTTAATTCGCCCACCTTCATGTTTTCATGAAGACTAGGGTGAGTTAGTTAGTTTTATTTTTTAGTTAGCGGGAGTCCTCATGATTTAGAACAAATGTTGGCCTTGTATGCTAAACTTGCCCTCTGTTTTCTTAAGGGGTGGGGTGTTACAGACACTCCCTTTTCTGGCCATTAGATGGCCTCAGTGACACTTCCTCACCTGGCTCCTTCCTCCGGTTGCCCAGCTGTGCGTGATTCCAATCAACCGCACAGCTGGTAAAAGGATGCCACCTGGGCTGAGACGAGGAGAAGGTTACTGGGAAGTGTGGGCACGGAAGTGGAACACTTCTCTCTTCTCCTCGCGTGCTCGAATTTTGATTAGCTTTGTTGGTAAACTCGACCCTTGAACATACAGTTGGATTTGTCTTTGTCAGAGCATCTCTGTTTAACAGGACTGCTCCTGTTTAAGTTGTGGATTTCAGTTGGACTATTTATGTTAATATTCCCAGCTCCTTTTGGGCTGGCGTTTTCTGTTAGAACCTTAAGTACATAGATCCTTTGTTTTCTTATATAGATATCCCCCCCCCCCCTTTTTTTTGTGTAAATATTTTTAATCCACCTGAGTTTTGAATAAAACCCTTGTTTTAGCGACACACTACTCTTATTATTTCTACCTCACATATTTTCATTACTCCCTCCACCACATCACTCCTAGCGAGCTGGGGGACGTAATAATGGTTCCTAAAACTTTAAGGTGCTCTAAAAAAGAAATGTATGTTTCATTGTTCACAGAACCTTTTGCAATGCAGTTAAATACAGTGATGGGTACATATTTAGGATGGGAGTCACAGGCTTGGCCAACGATAACTGCAATATGAATAAAGTCTGTCTAATGGAGGACGATGTTTTGGTTTCTTGTGATTTGTTTCAGCCCATGATTTCACAACCAGTTATTAATACAATTATTTTTTGACGAGCGCATGGTTTTTGCTTTGTTTACTTGTTTTATGACTGGAGAGTGTTTGATAAGACAAAAATCAGCTTAAATCTGCACAGACAGTATAACAATGATACAGTATGTGCATGCAGATATCTTATAAAGTAGCCCAAAAACAAAAGATCTGTAGGTATTTCAACACTACAGTCCTTAGAAGTTTCACAGTCACAGGTCTTAACACCTGACTCAAGTATGTGTGGATTATAGTAAACTGATTTGGAGGAACTGGCTTTTGAAGATTTTGCTTCTAAAAAAAAAAGATTGAGCCGCAGATTTTAAGCAGAAGAACAAGCATATATGTGTATATTCCCAATGGAGTATGAGCTATGGAGATGAATAAAAATGAATTATTCTTTCAAAGAAATACCGTAAGTTACTGTACTTTCTGAAAAATGTAGGTCAGCTGAAAAGTTGAAAGCAGACCAAGAATAATTTTATAATGAAGGATTACCATCGTGTGAATTTGCAAGACGACAAAGTGTGTCATCCAAAGTGAGAATGCAAAATAATATATGTATACAATGTTTCATTGTTTGTGGTTTCCTAAGTAAGTTTAATGCATTTTTGTTGTGTTTTAATGCTGAGCCACACTTTTTCATGCTACAGATAAACATTAATCAGCATATGTCACAAAATTTCATGGAATGACTTTGCTTACATTCTTCTGATTACTTGGAACAGAGTTGCAAACTCCACAGATCCACACATCTTCCTCTGCACAGCTGCATCCTAATCTGGGCAAAGGATCATTCCTTGAGAGGGTGCATTTTGCCATAATTCATTCTAGGTTTGAATAATACTAAAAGTGAAAAATAATCCAATCCAATCCAATCCAATTTTATTTATAAAGCGCATTCACAAGGCATTACAACCAAACAAGGCGCTGTACACTAAAAATGTTGGTTAATTAAACCGCCGTTATATAAACATGTCGAACACAGATAAAAGATAAAAAGGAAATACAACAAAATTCCCAAAAATAACAGCTAAAAATCAATAAGACACAGGGTGAATAAAAATTAGAAAAAACATTTTAAAAAGAACCTCAATGGTACGGAAGTCGATAATTGTGGAGTCCATTTTTAAACAGTGCAGATGTAAGTGAGGTTCATAATTATGTGGTATAAGCTAGGTTGAAGTAGTGAGTTTTCAGGCGTGATTTAAAAATGCTAGCTGTTGGTGCTTGCCTCACTAGCAGTGGTAATGCGTTACACAGCTTCAGTGCACAGACAGAGAAAGCCCTTTCTCCACGGCTTTTTAAACGTGCATTCGGAACAGCTAGGAGGAGCTTATCTTCAGACCTGAGAGCACGCGGCGGGTTGTAGTAATGGACAAGTTCACACAGATATGGAGGAGCTTGATGGTTCAAGGATTTGTAAGTGAGAAGCATAATTTTGAAGTTTATCCTGAACTGCACGGGCAACCAGTGGAGAGATTTCATAATTGGAGAAATGTGTTGTCTTCTGTCAGCTCCAGTCAGCAACCTAGCTGCTGAATTCTGGACCAGCTGAACCAGCTGAAGTCTAGAAAGGATAATAATGTATGATGATGTGAAGATTACAGTACTTTTGGCCAAATCTTGAAAATGCACCAGTTCATGCAACATCATGCAATCTGTGCAAGTGAAGGTCAATACTGTGAAAAAGGTTGATTGCAGGCACTTAAAGCACTGAGTGGACTTGCACCATCCTACCTGTGAAACCTCATCACAGCACACGAGCTGGTCCGAGCTCTTAGGTCAGCTGACCACTTGATGTTATGTATTACTAAAATGACTACAAAACACGGGGGAATGGGCCTTTGTGCATGCCGCCCCAGCCCTTTGGAGTGCACTGCAAATCTTTGTACACCAAGCATCATCAGTGGCAGTCTTCAAGACACGACTGAATACTAACTTGTATGACTTCGTTTTTGGACCATGACTTCTTTTTTATGTGTGCTTTTAAACTTTTCAATTATCTTAATGTTTTCATCACTATTTTAGCTGCCTTTATTGGCTGTTATATTCTGTTTTGTATAGTTTTTATCTAAGTGTTGTCTGTCGCATGTTGTTTGTAAATGTGCCTTATAAATACATTGGTATGGTACTCAGATAATAAAAACATGTATGTGTCCTTCTAAAGTTTAGTTTAACCCTCTCAGGCGCAAAATAAGTTTTGATAAAAGGACGAACAACTAAGTCCGTCAGGGGTACTTCTGAGTAAAAAAATGCTCATGAAATACGTATGTGGAGTAATCAGGTAGGTAGGTTTTAACGTTGCAAATCCGCAACGCCTGCCTCCAGAGGGTTAAAGTCCATCCTGTGTCAAAGTCAATATCCAAACAGTGCTGACCAAAGAGTTACTGCCAAAATCCTAAAAAGGGGGGGGGGGGGGGGGGGGGGGGGGTCATTTCAGGGCTAATATGTATCAATATGCTTTATTTGTGGTTAAATTCCAGGACTCGTGCATTTGAGAGTTGCGGGTTAGTGGAAGTATAACACGGCCTTTGCTGGTCTAAGTTCTGATGGCAACTGTATTGTGTGAAATGACTCTTCATTTGTTAACAAATAAATTCTGTATACTGTAGTCTCCATCATCTAAATTTTCCAGCTTGACACTAGAGCTGCACATTCTAGTGTTGTCAGTCTCAGACAAATAGTGTCAAAAATGATGTTTCATCAAGTTTCATCATTTTCATGTGATGGTATGACACAAAGACTTAAGTGTTGCTCTTTCTGAGATGAAAGATGTGTCCTGAGCTTTTCTGAAGCTAATTTAAAAACATCTTTGTCTGCAAGTGAAAATCAAAGAGAATTTGTTTGAACAAACCTGGGATCTGAGCTGAGAAAGGCTGCGTGAAAACATATTAGACCTCAATGCCTGACCTGATGCACGCTTAGAAAAGCTTGGTTGGTCATCATCTTCACTTTGATCTTCCAAGAAAAGCTTCAAAGATCATCCCATCACTCATTTCTTACCTCCCCATGAAAGTATTGGTAAATTTGAATAAGAGTTTGACTACATGTTGACATCTTGCACTGCCGACGGGTCTGGTGGATGGTTGCATCTTTGAAATGCTCACCTCTAAAGGATGGGAGCCAATGTAGTGGTTTTATCTGAAAGCCAGCCTCCTTTTTTTCAACAGCTTGAAGACAGAGGGCATATGGGTGACTAGGGCTGCTCAATTAATCGAATTTTAATCCCAATTATGATCTGAGTTTTGAACGATTATTAAAACAAAACAAGCCGATTATTTGCTCCTCTTACTTGCGCTGCCCTGAGTTGCAAATGAAGCGCTCCTCCCACAGTGTTGCCAACTTAGCGACGTTGACGCTATTTCTAACAGCTTTTCAGACCCCCTTCTTGACCTTTTAAATCTTAAAAGTACCTAGCGAACACCTCAGAAACATCTCTGGTAACCCTTAGCTACTTTCTAGATAACTGTCGTTGACATTTCCTGCAGGTTAGTTAAAAACTCTGCCTGCGCTCCGGAACGTTCTTCAGGATTTTAGGAAAGGGAATGATGTAGTGATGTGTCGGTCGCTAAAGAAACGGCTCCCTGTGTGATTAACCAGAGTGAGTGACACACACACCGCACCTGCGGGCTCCTGAGCCGCTAAAAACGGTTAAATGTGCGCGTATTACACACACGTGCAGCTTGCCCCTGATTGCTGTGAGACCTGGTGGGGGGGGGTGGGGGGTGCAGCTGTGGTTGGGACAATTATTACATTAACTGATGGACCTGTAAATAAATAGTTTATAAATAAGGTAGAAATAACTTCCTCACGCTGATAAATAATAACTAATCTCTCTGAGGACACGGTGCTAGTGCACGCTCCTACAGCACCTTGACACGACTAAATAAATGTTACGCAACATTTTATGAACATCAATTTATTTGCATTTATTTGTTATAAATGCCACTGTATAATTCTTGCTGTCAGTATTTGCAAGATACTGGTATTTGGGTCTGTACTGGCTAGACTTAAATGAGTTAAACCAAGGTCTATAGCCTTTGGGTCATAAACTATGAGCTGTAAGTATATTGGTCTTTTTATACTGGGAATCAGGAGTTATTTTAGTGATCATCTTGTTTCTTATTTATTTTTGTCCTGATTGTGCCCTGAGCAAATTTATGACTGAATAAAAACAAATAAAATCAACATAAATTGAAATAATCGAGCTCTCAATTTCAGTCACAATAACCGTGATTATTATTTTTGCCATAATCCAGCAGCCATATGGGTGGCAAAAGAAAACAATTGAAGCATCTACTCTTTTTCTCATATGAAGTGTTGTGCTATTTGTGTGCAGCCACAATATTTAGGGTGTAAATCTCTGAATGCTTCAGGAAGGTACTGTGGTTAGTATTTTTCAGCCAATCATATAGACAGGTGTCACAAGATTTATTTTCTCTAACTTTTGGCTCAGTTTGTCTTGCCTGTTATGAACTTCCTGACATAATGTAGGGCTGGGCGATATGGCAAAAATAGAATATCACAATTTTTCCAATATTTTATCACGATTTCGATTTTATCATGATTTTTTTATCCATGAATAGCATAACTTCAATTGCGTATTAAAGAAGAGAAACATTGAATAAATAGACATTTATTCATATTAGGGATAATCAGCACAGTGCTAACACACTTATATTTTAAACTCACACCAGAGATGATAAAAGCCCTGAGAGAAACAATTACAAAAATCAGTTTTTCTCGTTTTTCAAGTAACTTAACATAAATTAAAATCGTAAACATATTTAAAGTGCAAACATGTCAATTGCAAACGTATTGTGCAAACATTAACTTGTTCAAAATACTATGTAGCTCCCAGTAGCTCATGTAGTGAATAGTTAAGCTCAAATATGGCTCTGATGTGCGGCTGGACCAGAGATCGCTTGTGGTAGCAAAAAACTGCGCATTCTGAATATTTTCTGCAACAAGTCTCTAAATAAAGTAAAATTTTCCAGTGCAGAGTGGAGACAACCCATAGAAGCACTGATTTGATCTCATTTCAGAGAAAAATAGAACAGGTTAGATGCACCTAATAAATAAAATTACTAACAAACTCAGGAATCTTTCTTTGCTTCACTGTTCTGGTGCTGAGAATATCACTAATGCAGATCAAAGGAGATACACAGATGAATGCACCTCTTATTATTTGGAAACTACATTTACTGCAGCTGGCAGAGGCAGAGATTGTTTCTATTGATACACGGAGTTTACAGAATCATTTTAAATGTTAATAGGGGAAGACTGCAGGAGGGAGCGGTAAAATACAGGGGGTCTCTAACAAAAACAAGAAACTACGAGTCTGATGAAACCCGCTGGTTTTCCATCAGGCAGTCACGGGGCAGCTCCATCGACCCAGCGACCGAGCTCAGTCCGGTACCGACACCGGCTCGGCAGAGGGTGAACGAGCCGAGGCGACGTCGTGCTCTGCTTAAGAAGCGGTGTTATTTTCCTGCTTCAGAAGAAGCGTCCAACGTGTTTTTACGCTTTCTCCGAGACATGTCACGTCACTAAGTTGTTAGCGCTGCGCGCTAAGGAAACCCTGCGTTCCTCTTTGGAACGAAAACCTCGTTGTCGCTCAGCCGCGGCGAAGCCATGTTTGTTCACACACAGGTGAAGGTGAAAACAAGCGGGGCACTAATATATTAATATTACTATGACTCACTCTGATTGGTTAAGGGTCAAACAAAGGCGTGTCATTCGCCTGGGGTAAGTTCCCTTTTCATTCAGAGGCAGAAATTCAACAGCAGCTGTGAATCGTGATAAAACGGTCTCTCAAAAATGACAGACCGTCAGATGTGTAGATCGTAAAACGGTCTAAAATCGTCATATCGCCCAGCCCTAACATAATGTATATAATACCCCCTGGAAAATCCACAGTAGTGTGGGGTAGCAGGGTCATGTGTGGGAGCTGTATTTAGTTGAGCTTGTCCCCCATGCTCACCAGGGCTGGCCCTTGTCTCTGACCCCATTTGTACTGTGTCCTAATCAGGATCTCAACATGCTTTTGTGTCTTCTGCCTCAGATAGGTGCCAAATGGTTGAGCTTGCCTAGAGTGCCAAATGGTGGATTATTGATACCAACATAAGAGTAGAAAACAATACATATAAATGAACCTCATAACATGCAAAGTGGGACAGTAGTAGCTCAGTAAGTAGAGCGGGAGTCTGGAGCAAGTTGTCCAGAAATTGAAATGTTGCAAGTTCAATTCTGGCTCTGACCTGAGAAAGCTGCCTTGCCTGCTGGTGGTGGTTGGAGGGACTGGTGGTGCCAGTGTTCGGCAGACCTCGCCTCTGTCAGTGTGCCCCAGGGCAGCTGTGGCTACATCGTAGCTCATCACCACCAGCGTGTGAATGTGTGGTTGACTGATCGTGTTGTGAAACGCCTTGGGGAGTTGTAGAACCCTATGACAGCACTATTCAAATACAGGCCAATGTTGAGATTATTTTCCCTTTTTGGGGGAATGGGGTGTACAGTTATGCCTGTTCTGAACTTTTGAGTTTTTTTTTTTTTTTTTTTTTTTTTTTGTCAGAGAGTGTTACTGACAGCTGTTTTTCAGTTTTCTATTTGGCTAAATCGTTGCTGCAACACGTTGGTGGCAATTCTCTGTCATTCAGGATGTAATCTTCTTGGGAATTTTAACTGAAAACAAATGGATTTTTCTGGTTATCCTGAGGACATTTTCATCTTATCCACGAGGCTTCACTGTTGTGAGTAGGAGATTTGTTGTACTCACTGATTGTGCTGCAAGGTATTTGTTTGTATTTTTCTCTTGAAAAAGTAAAAAAAAAGTTTTTGTCTGAACTTAGGTGATTACATTTTTCCTTTTGCCCCTTGATCATGTAATCTGTAGCACTCATCATAATATAGATGTATAGCCGATCCAGGTGATGGTATCAGTGATCAGCAGCAAAAAATAACCTGAGAGGAGGACAGCTACTTCAAACAGAATGTAAGTAAAAGAAGTTATCACATTATAAATTGATATGGCTTTAACTTTATTTTTGCATGGGTGGAAGCTCTGACCCTGGCAATTACTAACTGAAAAGGGTGTTTTTTTTATTGCATCCATTTGAAAACACTGATGCTGTCTTTTATACGTATCACTGTCTCGTTAAAAAAAGGGACTGCTGTTCAAAAATCCCAACGCCATCAAAAAAAGTTACGATGAATTTACACACCCTGTAGAGCTGTTGATGCAACCAAACAGAAAAATTATGCCTTCGTGATTCTGAACAGTAGATGTGAAGAATTTGAAAGATGTTGACGGTTAGTGCATGCATAAATATAAGATGAAACGCTTTAAAATTGAATTCCCAACAGAGTTTGGTGTCTTCTCTGGTCAGTTGATGAGACAATTTAATGAGTGTTACCTTCTGTATCACAAAGGAGGAGTGCCTGATGAACATATTGTTGTGATACAGGATGCTATATAAATACACCACGTCCCTCTCACATTCTGTGTGTGCTAATTTGTCCTTGGGTGTTTCCTTTCAGAGCTGTTAACAACCTGTCATCTTCACTGACTCCGTAACAAACAAATATTTGTTTTGATGAATGCAGACAGCTTATTAGATGTGTCATATCAAAGAAGGGTGATAAAAAGCCATTCGCAACAGCTATTACGGCAGTTTCAATGCTGTGTGTTACCTGTTACAGTCGACGTGCAGCAGTAGGTGGGAGGTGCTGATGGTGAGGGCGATCTTGTGCCACTGGCCATCAGCAAGGCGGTACGGGAAGGATTCGGATCGCAGCTTGCCTTTGAAACGGTAGTGGTAGCGTATCTCCTCTCTCACCCCGCTACTTTCCAGCTCAAAGTAACTGCAGGGAAGATGAGAGGTCAAATATGCTCAGATTCCAAGAAAATCCCAAGAAATCACACAACTTACAAGATTTCTTACACAGCAGGTCAATTTATTTATTGAATTAACAATTTGTAGGAAAAATTTGTTTGTAGAAGCTCTCTTCTCTCTCTGTCACACACACACACACACACACACACACACACACACACACACACACACACACACAACTACTTGGGGGTATTTCTTCATCATTGAAAGTTATTTCACTAATGAAATAATTCTGGAGCACCCTAGTTGGGATGCTGCCCCCGCGACCCGGACCCGGATAAGCGGAGGAAGACGATGACGACGAAATAATTAAAAACAAAACTAAGTCCCCTGGTTTCTCATTCCATTGTGATCAGACAACCTTTTGTTCACTCGGTTCATAAATATTTGAAACAATTTCACAGGATCAGCATGAGCTCGACAGAAAAACACAACTAACTCCTTCAGAGCTGATGGATAAAACATTAAACATTGTGTAGAGGTTGATGATTTTGGAACTGCAATGGTCCATAAATAGAAAACTGAATGGCACCAACTTCCTGGGTCACTGCAGCTCTGCATGCCTCACAGTAGGACACAACAATTGCATCGGCTTTACTATCTTATCGACTTGATTGGAGCATGGCTATACTTTTGCAGTAGTGTTTAATGCTTGTTCTTCCATATTATATCCTTTGAATGTCCCCTTGTTTGCTTTTCTTTTCAAATAAAATAAGTGTTGTCGTTGTGAACACATTTTTCCGTGAAAAACATCACCCGTAGCAAAAGTGACTGCATAATTGGATTCCGGTTCATTTCTGCAGATGGACCAACTCTACATTCTGCCCTCCATGAATCAATGAGTTTAGTTTCCACATGAACAAATATAGCTGACAAAATCACAAGCAAGTGAAGCACAAAACTGACAGTAGGGCTGTGGCATAGAAGCTAGCTGATTCATAAAAAGCTGTCGGAAGCAAATCTTTAACAACAGTTGTTACAATGAGCTTCCTTTGTCTCAGTGCCTGCAAGCTGCTGTTGTTAAGGTATGACATCATTTGTGGCACAGTTATAGTTTTATCATTTGCTTTAACCCTCTGGAGGAAGGAGTTGCAGATTTGCAACGTTAAAACCTACCTACCTGGTTACTCCACATACATATTTCATGAGCATTTTTTAACTCAGAAATACCCCTGAAGGAGTTAGTTGTTCATCCTTTTATCAAAACTTAATTTGAGCCTGAGAGGGTTAAAGATTTTTTTGATTAGATTTAAAATGATAACAACTGTTTGTTAAAGGTGTTTTCCCTCACTGTAAAAAATTGCTGTATATGATTAACATGTATCCCTACCTAACATAACCCTAACTATGACTAAACTAATAACTAAACCCTAACCGTAAAATCATGACAGGAAAAACCCGCCAACTATAAAACTATTTAAAACTATTGATTTTATATGAAGTTGCTATAAATAAATGAATAAGTGTAAACAGTAATGTGTACATTTTTTCTTAGAAAACAGTAAAACACTATGAATTTTACATTTATTTATTGAAAAGATGCAACTTTTATTTTCTGGTATGGATGTATGGTGTAATTTGATACTGTAAAATCTGCATTGATTTTACATGACAATAATAGATTAGATACCATAGGGAGGCTGTGCTGCTGTTCACTACAGATGTCATTACCATCGCAATGCTTTTGAATGCTACAATTTTACACACAAGTGCAGTTGAAAGGCATGAGCAGCAATTAAGAAGGCAAAACCATTATAGCTGGTTACAACCTTACTGACAGTTAACCAGTTAATTATGTACATCCCTATTTCATACTATGAATTGAACAGTGAAAGGTGATTGAATGTCACGAGGAAAACTCTTTGAATTTAGTTTTTTGCGGCATAAATGTTGTTTTATATATTATTTTCGTGTTCATTTTACAGTAAAACAATGTAAAAAAACATTTTCTTCTACATTAAAATACTGACTTCAGCACCATTTTTAACCATTAAAACAATTAAAATTCCCTTCTTATCGTAAAAGAAAAAAAAGGTTTGACCGTAATTTTAAGGTACAATTCTGGCAAACCCAGCTGCCGGCGTTTTACCATAAAATCTACACTTTTTTTTTACGGTGCTGCAGGACTGACCCATCTGTGTTATCACACCAGTGAGTGTAAAAATAAAAGGCAGTGTGTATGTTTGGTTTACCAGCTGATATTATTCAGAGTACCACCAAAGCAAAATATTTATTTTTTCTCCAAGCACAAGATAAGAGTCTTATTTCTGTCTCCATTTCACCTACAATTGTCATATTTTAGTGAGTATGACTCGTGGCTACTGCCTTCACCATTTGGGCGCCCCACTTCACCCCTATCAGTCACAGTACGTTAAAAACCAGATAATCACATTCACCAGCAACCTGGCAGCCGCAGGCAACCAGTCATGACATTTTTGCCAGCCTTTGGCGGTGTATGACCCCAAAAACTGGAGTGTGTGGTCCCAAAGTGAAATCAAACGTAAAAAAAAAGAAATACTGCTTCTGGAAACATCGTCCGCTATGGAGCTTAAACCAAGCACAGACGGCAACATATCCTTGTGTGATGCAAAAAAGAAAAGAAAGAAAAAGAAGCATTCACACCTATTAAATAGCAAAGCTCGACAGCTTTCATGCATATTTATAAAATGGGAACAAGAACCCACTTTGCAAAGTATCGATTAAGGCTGCAGGGTTTTGATTTTAACCATTTCTTTGGAAAATTAATGAAGAAGAAGGACTAACGGGAGGTCAACACATAATAAAATGTCAAACAGAAACATTTACAACTTTGTTCACTTTTTTTTCTCAACTTTTCATTTATTGGGTGTTAAACTGAGGTCACACTTCAGGTCATTCTTACATTATTAATTATACTTGATAAAAAAGAGAATCAAGGTGAAGTTCAAATGCAAAATATTAAATATGTCACTTAATACATATAGTAAAGCTTTTGCATCAATCTTTCATTTGCAGCCGCCTAACTCACATCCTCTCCTGAAAGCTTCATCTATGTTTTTGTCCATTTTCTCCCAAAAGCCTGATACGAAGACCTTTTCATGATCCAAGAAAAATGGCTGTGGGTCAAATTCAGCACAACTAGGTTCTCAGGCTCTCCAAATTGTGCTCCTTCCATCCATCTACATGTCCACTGGCTGTAAATTAGGTCCCTGATCGAACACAGGATTCTTCTTCTCACCTGTATGATTCCCTTCCAGCCTCTTCAATGTGGCATTTTATTCATTTCCTCAACCTTTAAACTTCTTCCTAACATCTCATCTTCATGTGTCAGATGTTAGATGACCAGGTTTTTGCATCCAGACACCAGAACTCTAAGCTCTTACACCTTACCTACACATTCACAAACCTATTACAGCGATTGACTAAACCCATCCTTTTGTGTAATTTTTGATCACAACAGCAAAACACATCTCATGTTGTTCAGGTTTTTTCTGCTCACCACCTAAAGGCAAACGGAAGGAATTTGAAGTTAAAGTCCCATTGGTCATCACACTTGGGGACCCCTTGCAGTTGGGGACAAAAATGTATTTTCTGTAAGCAAAGTACCTCATGAACCACAGGGAAGTTTTAAATAAAACTCTCAGACATATTGTTGAGCTTATATCTACATTTAATTCATTTTTCGACTCTAACCCAATTCAAGATGGCTGCCACAGCTAACCAACATCAGCAATCTGAAATATTGCTATGACTCACACAAGCTAGACGTTAGGCCAAAGGTTGCTGAGTTAGTAGCTGATAATTCTTTACAACTCAAAAGACAAACAGATCATATAAACTTTGCAAAATTGCATGACTTTATTTAAAGCGTTGTTTACTAGATTTGACCAAAATGGCCACACCATCATTTATCAGCAGGATCTTAAATTAAAACTCTAGTGTGAATGCTCATTGACTTAAAGCAGGGGTGGGGAGTCCTGGTCATTCGCGGGCCACTATCCTGCATGCTTTAGCTGTTTCCCTGCTTTGAAGAGACTAGCAACTTATCATATCTTTAAACCATTTCCTTGAGCCAGTATGTGCTAAAATGACCCTTTACAAGGTTAATGAAAGGTCACCCAGCCCCTATCACCCCCTGTAGCCAGAATATTCCACTTACAACTTTAGAGTGGCAATCCGGTCTTAAAAGAAAAATTGAGCTCACACACCTGGCATGCAGTCTGGCTCCAGCACATTTCCTTGAGCAACAAGCCCATAAAAAAAGGTTGATTTTGTAGAACTGTAACACGTGTATTTGCTGAATAAATAAGATGGTACATAAACAATGTGTTGTTATTCCTACACTTTAAGGATTAGAAGAAGAAAGAGAAGAAAGAGAAATGCTGCAACCTCCCAAAAAACAAAAAATACGGAGAAGGAAGAAGGGTAATGAGTATTGGTGTGTTGTGGGTTTGCCTGGGCCTAAAACCTTTGTACACAGCTAATGATTGCACATCAACCCCCCACTAAGCCGACTACATTATTACTAAAACAATTATTACACAGCAAATTAACAAGCCTTACGGGGTAATGTTTTTCACAATGGTCATTCCAAATTGCTTGCGTCACAAAGTCCCGTCTTTCTCACATATTTGTTTGCCTGAAAGCAAGAGACGTACAGCCTCTGACTGGCCGGTTCTGTGGTTTTTATACAGCAAGTCATCACCCTGAAATTAAATGAATACATCACTCTGTGCCTGTGCCGGGCTCCGGCCTGACAGCCCATCTTCATCATGCTCCCGGAGTCGGAGCCGCTGATCCTTGTCAGCTGGAGAAGAATCATTTGCATTGAACGAGGAGTAAAATGAGAACGAGAGCTCTCCAGCTTTGCCTCTCCCACTGATGGAAGCCTCCTCGGGGCTTTGAGAGGCCTGAAATCACTGAATGAACAAAACCCCTGTTATCCTGATTTGACTCATGAAATAATCATCAAAGGCATTAACTCCACTTCATAGCAAGTGTTTGTTTTATGAACTATTTAGTAGCTATTATATTCCTGTATTACAGCAGATGTAATGGAAGGAGGGTGGATGGTTGCTTACTATTGGCAGGCGCTTAGTTTGTTATGAATAGTACAGCCTAACAAAAACAAAGGATGTCATCCTTGTTCAAGTGCTTTTCTGCAAACAGTATTTTAAAAATAACACTTTTCAGAACTGAAATGCTTTTTTTTTTTCTTCTGATGATCTATAGGCACTCTAGCTTTGTTAAAACAAACAGCGTGGTTTTAAAAGACTCCAACTGGGAGCATCCACAGCTTTCAGAAGAAAAATCATGTTTACATGTTAAATAAAACAGCTGAGAGTGGTAGAGAAGACTTGTAAACAGTACAATACAATGTGGTGTCATGTTGTTTTTCTTTGATTACTAAAATTCACTTGATGTCAATTTACGACATTTAAGCAATGAGCAGATTTTTGTTTCAAATATTTTTGAGTGACTAAAAGATGAGAAAAACTGTAGCAAATTATTTATTTTTGCACTGATGACAAGAACAGGGAGGCTAAGTCACGCTCATCTATGTTCCAGACCATGTGTCCCCTACTGCTCAAAAAATAAATAAATAAATGGGAGTCTATGGAAGGATGAAAGCTATTTTATAAGTGGGGACATTTTTAAACATTTGTCTCCAGAGACCCATGACGTTTTTATGCCATACATTACAGCAGTGGTCCGCAAATGGTGGCCCGCAGGCCGGAGCCCTCTCTTTGTGGTCCCCAGACCCTGCGTGCACCCCCCACCCCCACCCCCGACGGCCGACCGCGAGGTGTAGGATAGATAGAGCTGAGGAAAATAATCAAATAATCAATGCATGAGATGCGGGCATAAACAATTCTGCATCATAGAAGAGTACCACAATCAATTATAGTGGATTGTAGTTTTGTTATTTTAATGGCGGCGCCAGCGTAGCATCCACATCTGTCAGAGCGGTGTTCTCCAAATTTACCGGGTA
Source organism: Nothobranchius furzeri (assembly GCF_043380555.1). Taxonomy (NCBI): domain Eukaryota; kingdom Metazoa; phylum Chordata; class Actinopteri; order Cyprinodontiformes; family Nothobranchiidae; genus Nothobranchius; species Nothobranchius furzeri. The sequence continues at coordinate 50,857,583 of NC_091749.1, forward strand.
GGAAACTTTCTGCCTTTATGTGGTTCTGCAGGGCTGCACACTGGAGTTTTAACCTGAGATAGAAATTCTCGTTCCACTTTATTTTTTTGTTTCATGATGATAAACTGATGTTAAATTCAGCTTAAAGAGAAACTGGTAGGAAGCTCTGGTTCATTTTAAGTTACAGGAGATCTTGTCTCCTGTCTGCTCCTCCAGAGAGCACGGACACGAGGGTCACATGGTGAGGGTCCCACAGGACAGCTTCATTAGCACTTTGAGATTTCAATGAAATGTAAATTGCGTTACAAATTAAATCTATTATTATTATTATTATTATTATTATAGGACAGGTTAGTGCAGTCACACAGCCCGAGCTAGAGGGGGACAGGTGCTGTTCGTCTTTATATTGCAAGCTTGTGTGTTATGTGACCCTCAGACCATTATAATTGAGGACCCCTGCTTTACAGTATTAGTTCACAGTATAAGACAATAAACTAATCAGCCACAACAGTTAAACCACTTCTAAGTGAAAACCAATCATCAGTTGGAGCAGTTTTCTTTTGTGGGTGTTACTTTCACATGGACCACTCACCTCAGCATTTTTGCAGGACAATCATTTTGTACTGAAGGTAATTATGGTCATTACTTCCTAACTGCAACACATCACCTGACTCATGCTTCTTAAAGCATTTCACAACTTTGTTCCCATTTTTATTCCTAATTATGCCCTTGTAATGAGCTCAGTAGCTGCTAGAAATTTTAAAAGAACACCTGATTGTTTCATTTTTTTTAAATATATATTTTTATGTGTTTCTTTTTTATGTGTTTCTTTAACAATATAAAGAAAACCTGCTGCTTATGTCAGAATTTGTAATGAAGAACTTTTAATCAGTTATTTTTTATATTAGTGTTTTTGTAGAAGATTTGCATTTAACAAATTTTAATAGTTTTCCTAATTTAATTCCTAATAATTTTCATTATTATTTGCAATAGGCTGCAGCACATACATTAATGATCGAGTATTGTATTAAACTTTCCATTGATACACAAACACAACACCATTGTCAGGTCCTAAAGATATCCTTTCTCTGTTTTCTGATCATATCCACATGCACTCTATCTGCTGCACTCACTTATTAGGATCAATTCATTTAATCACTTTAAAAAACATTTCTACAACATTTGCTTTTATTAAAAGTAAAAAGTGAAAAGGGGCCGATTACAAGGTGGTGAAGTCTCAAAAGGGGCACAAAACTGACTGAGAGAATAACCGTAAATGTGTATTTGTGCAGGTCAGTTGTCTTCTTTGTTAAAATGAGAGACTAGGCAGCGTTAGCTTGCTTTTAGCTCCCCCTAGTGTCCGCTTAATAGAACCAAAAGCAAAATCTATCTTCTCGCTATGCGCTCCTCTTTTTAACATCTTAATATAACAGAAATGTCTTCCTTTGTTTCGAGCGATTCATCACTAAATTAAACAAATGAGCTGTGTTGATGATCTAAAACATGCAGGAAACGTGCTGAAAGCAGACTGCAGCGCCAGGCATGTCAGCTCCACTCTTCTACGTCCAACAGGGACCGGACTCTGACATTGCAAAGGCAATATTCTGGCCACAGAGGGCGATGGGAGTCTGAGTGACATTTCTTTTAGCCTGGAAAGGGTCTTTTTAGCACATAGTGACTCATCAAAATATGGAAAAGTTGCAAAGTATGCCTTTAATCTAACAGAATTCCGTTCTTGTTGAAATATATCAGAATCAGAGTGAAGACAGATGAGCTCTCCATCATAACAGATGTTCTGAGTCCTTTACCCTCGATGTGAAAATTTGTCCAGTAGTGATTTGTGTGCACACATCAATAAAATGAACCTTAATCTCAAAGCAGAAGTTTTAACATGAAAAAAGTTGAATGCACGAATTGAAACACCTCAGCATTTGACTTTTTATCTGTCTCCTTCCTTGACTTCATACAAGATGAATTTTAATCCAAATCACAGCGTGTTATTGAACAAATCAAGGCTGTTGTGATGAACTAGTAAGGCAACAACTGTCCATGTGAAATACTGAGCATCATAAAGTCATGAGGCTTCATTTAACACTAAAACTCCCAGAATTCTAACTTCACGAGTTTTCGCAGAAACTGTCATTTTGAGTATTAAATGCAGGCTGACGATGACGTGGTGGAGCAAAATGGTTCAAGTGCTCTATTAACTAACTTTTTATGGTTGTGTGAACCTAATAATATGATAAGAAATTATCATTTTAAACCAAACCTTGAAAAGAAGTCTCTCAATTGTTTGCTGGATGACCGACACGGCTCCTTTCTGTGGGTGGGGGCAGAGGGTCAGAGATCATCTTCTTTACTGTCAGAGTCTCTGCTGCTTCCTACTGACCAGTTTCCATCAGCTCTACCCTCTCTGCCTGTGCAGCCTCATTTCTCATGCTAGTTTCACTGAGAACGTTCTCCTAAAAGCCATTTTAGCAGCTATTTCACATGGAGTTTGAACGGAGAGTGAGTGCAAGCTGGAAAGTTGGTTGCTTAGCAACGATGGCACTGCTCGTCATCCGCGGGAAAACTTTTAACATGAAAGCAATAGAGCCGCCAAGCTTATGGGAGACAAAGACAAAAACAATCATATTACCTTTTTGTTACATTATTTTATGGAAATTATAAAAATTAAGGACACAAAAATAGGAAAAGTGTTGAAGCCAGGACTACAAGAGATCCGTCTAACTAAAGTTATTACAAATCACAATATGACAACAGTCAGAATGACTGCCATGGGAGTTCTGGTGTTAACACATTATCTGCTGAGTCAGAAAATCCCTTTTGGGACTCTTTAACAGGATTTAGCTGCCTTCAACATCAGCAGCACCTGTGCGTGACAGAGATACTTTGTCATTGACTGCTTCATGTAGAATATTGTTTTCCACCCAAAAAAAAGCCAAAGCTCCCCACTCCCTCTCTCTCTTTTACAGTTTCCCTTTTATTTGCCTGTTTCATTTATGTGACGCTATCTGTGAGAGTCTCTACAGACGGAGAAGTTTGACAACATTTCAAACTGCTGAAACAGGGATTTTAAGATCTGATGCTATAGCCTACAGCTGCTGGAATGATGCCTTCTCTTGTGTTTGATGCCTTTTGTGAAGCTCTTTTTTATCACTTGAAAAAGAAGAAAAGGGGAGAAAAAAATCAGCCGCCTGTAAGGTTTAAAAAAAACTCGTATAGAATCTTGTTCATTTCTGAACATGTCACGATATTTTAGTTTGGGGTTTCAGTAATTAGGAGCAGAGGGGAGTTTTCTTCTTCAGCGAAGTGACGCTGTAGATTAGGATGTTAAACTGTTATTATGTTAGATAAGGACATCATTTACTGATGATGCTCATTCCTCAGGTCTTCGTGAGTGCTAGCGGTACACTGAGACCAGAGGAAGTGATGATTCAAGCAATAAGTAAACAGCCACAGTCGTGGAGCGACACGCTCTGTCACCTGAGATGAATATTGTGGGCAGTACAAAAGGCTCAGAAAGTGCTGTGACAGCTCTGATAAGAAGCCATTGGGGTGACAAGTGGTCTTCATCAAAATGCAGTGGCATCATCTGTAAGAGAAAAGTTTTGGAAATGAATGCCTGCCTGAGAGCGCGGGGTTAGCTGCATATCATCCTGTCCTTTCTCCTCACCTCCAGTGTCACGCAGCTATTTTATGGAGGGCAGCTGACAGCCAATTATCTGCTCAGCAGGGAGGGTCAGCCCTCTGATGCTCATCCGTGGAACGGGAGGAGGAAATAAACCAGATACCACGATGGTGCAACAGACCGATGCTTTTAGGTGCCAACCTGGAAAATCTGAGCAGCTTCGATTGCATTTCTTACACTTCACTTGTCACCAGTTGACTGTTCTTGATGGAAGTTCCTGAGTTTTTGATATTGCTGCAAGGAGATGGCAGATAGCAGCTACCTCGACAACTGAGCACAGCTTGATGTTTACAAATCAATTTACAGGAGGAAATCAATTCTCATTTTCACAGTTTGGACTGTGTAAAGTGGGGCATTATTAGCAGGGAAGGGCTGTATGAGACAGACCACCTCTGGTTCCCGGTGTGCAGGCGATGATGGTGTCAGGTTGAAAACGTCAATGAACAAGCCAGAAAATGGTGCAATCATTAGGACGCAGCAGAGTAAATAACACATTTTTTGTAAGGGTGCTTCCAAAAGTCTACAAAATAAAACATCTAAGAAGCCAAGAAAAAACTGAATTTTGTCATGCATTTAAACTCCAGAATAATATTTGGCCAGTAAATCAGCTAACTTTTTTAATTTGTGAAGAAAATTATTCTGAATCTGTAAACACCACGGTTCAAGATGCTGTCTCATATAATTACCAATTAGACCTCATACCAAGGGAATGTAATAGACACACACACACACACACACACACACACACACACACACACACACACACACAACCCTACTAATGGGGTTAGTCTAAACCAGTTACAGCCTCAGTTATTCTGAGCATTAACCCATCTATGTTCCTTTATGATTTCTGCAGCAATGCTGATGATCAAAGATAAACCGTTGAAAGCAAGCGGTACTTTTGTGTTTGAGTAAGACCTTATCAACAGAAGGCCATTAGGGTCCAAAATCCCTGGGAGCACAATTTTCAAATGAGTACTTTGTCAGATCGTTCAACCTCCAGTAAAACAGTAAATGGCCTGTATCCTAACCCTTTACAACACGATCAGTCATTAACCTATTCACACACACACATTCACACCCTGTTGGTGATGAGCTACATTGTAGCCACAGCTGCCCTGGGGCACACTGACAAGAGGTGAGTCTGCCATACACAGGCGCCACCAGTCCCTCTGACAACCACAAGCAAGTCTCCATTTCATTACAGGCAACGAGAGAGTTTAATGTGTAAAACAATGTTCATGATTGCCAAATGTTGTAACCCCTTGTTACAAATCTGCAAATGTCCTCACTGGCTCACGTAGAAGGAAACAAGGCATCTAATACGGCATCACCTTAGACCTGCTCCGACGTATTTCAGACCAGTTTTTTATGGTTACATGTTAAGAAGCTGCCAATATTTTACTTGGAATCATTTTGTTCATTTTCAACAACATATTTCCAGAGATTAACAGTAAAACATTCACATTGTCTCTAAAGGATGTGTTTCACCAGAGCAGCTGCAGTAACTGGTGGACTTGTGAAAATGTTGATCTTTTCAATTGAAATTTAAACCTTCATTAATACTAGTAACAATAACCAATTCTCTAATGATGATGATCAAAGAAACTGCTTATGAGAAAGACAACAAAAACAAGCCGTTGAAGAGTCTCTGAGGTCCATAGCACTGGACAGGTGGTGGAGGTAGCTTCTGCAGGGGGATCAGTCATTTACATTATTGTCAAGCACACTGGTGTTGTTATCAACAGGTGAATCCAACGGTGCCATTCTTTGTTGTGGTTGCTGCTCCTGAGAAAGCCAAGCAGCTTCCAGGCTATTATGATCTTTTCTTTTTTTTATTACATTTGACAATGTTTTAGATGGTACCTCACAGAACTAAGGGCAGCAAATGACAAATGCTCTCGAGTATGCAGGAATATTTAATATGTGACCCAGTTTAGATGCCTTACTGCTCAGCATCTGCTGTGTGAACCGGGCTGCTTGTTTTCTGTGTGTTTCTCATTCATCATGGCCGGCCAGTTATCAGCAAAGAATTCTGTCTTGTGTTTTATCCTCTCTGACCTCATTGCACATAAACTGGAGATGTCCCTTAACAACATGCCACAAAGCCACATACTACCTTTAAACCAAGCCATGCACCATTAGTTCAACACATTCTCAAACCTGAAGCGCCTAAAACTGACGCTGGGTGACCAAGCGTTTGTTTCCGACGCGTTGGGGCTCCCAACGCATCAGGAGGCGACGCGCTGTGCCAGAGCGTCGCTTTCCGAAGCCCGCTGTAAAACGGAGATTTTACCGAAATGTGACCTTTACCCTCTTGCAACTTTACCTTCCCCTCACCCCCATCCTAACCTTAACCCACTTGTGCATGAAAACTTTGTTTCTAGTTGTGTTGGCCATCTCACACACGGCTAACGATAAATTTATAAGGAGGAACTGAGTTAAGGTTAGGATGGAGTGAGGAGAAGGTTAAATAGCAAGAGGTTAGAGGTTAAATGTTGGTGAAATGTGCGTTTTCCTGCGGGCTTCGGAAACCGACACTCTGGCGCAGCGCGCTGCCTCTCGACGCGTTGGGAGCCCCAATGTGTCGGAAACAAACGCTTGGTACCTCTGTCAGTATTAGCCTCTTTGGGTGTGAGCATGTGTTGATTAGTTAGGTTCTGCAGCTTTTTGCACCCTTTGAAAACCTTATTTTTACCTACTACAGATTTCTATTGCCAAAACATCCTAACTTCTCAAAATAAGGGGACATTGCCCAAGAATCAAATGCCAGATTGGCTAAAATACCAACTAAAATCTTGCAGCTCAAAAGGAAACTTTTTCATAAATTGACTGAAAAAAGACAGATTAAGAAGCAGAGAGAAATGGTTGATTTTACCTTCATTAAGTCAGACTAAGTTGCAACTTTTCTGCTGGTAAAATAATAGATAAAACGTGCAACATGTTAGCCATAGCAACAGATTAAGGCTTCTTTCACAGCTGTTGCCTCTAAACATTCTTTTGTAGAAGCCCATCAAATATTTCTGTGAAAAATACAACCCAGGCCTGACAATGTAACAATGTGTCTCTAAATTGTTTGCAAAAACAAGCAAAAATGAAAAATGTAGTTTCTTCAGGCTTTGGAATTCAGAAGCAATAGATGGAATTATTCCGTGCAACTGATCTTTTTTTGTTACTCTTTAAGGCGACGCTGATAGTAAGATTGTTCCCAGGGATGATCCGAGGAGCACGGTGTGGAAGCTGGAATTAAACCGGTTTGAGAAGGTGTAGGCCATCCCTCAGCTCGACTGCATAAACAGATCAGGAGTTCAGCGCTGATGCTGGCAGGCTGCATTTCTTCACCGTTCAAATAAAAATTTGGTTTTGATGCCAAAAAATATATATGTAACAGAAAACTTTAGCACATCGAGTCCTAAAAATAAACAGAAGCAGGTAAAGACAGCAGGAATGCATTCTGTAATGGAAGCAAGGAACACCAACAAACAGTCAAGACTTTTTAGATAGTCTGCTGAAGAACGATAAACAAACCACAGTGTCAGTTTTGGCAGATACAATTCTCACTGCTTCTTATCGATAAGTCACCCCATCTGTTTTTCTCGGCTGATATTTACAGCATGAGGTAGAATCAGACGCCATGTGCTGCTTATCAAGCTAACAACGAGTTTCACGAACAAAGACTTTTGTAATCCAACACTTGAAAAAAAAGGATGTGGATCTAATACCACCTGACAAGATGCAGATAGTCAGAAGCTAATGTCATTAAATGTTTGGTACTCCAATCCATCATAACATATTTGGCATCCAGATATTGCTTAAAGATGTCTTTGTTCATATTTTCAATACATCTGCAGTGGCCTCTAGGAGGAATGAATGTCTTGTAAGTCATAATGTGGGGAAACAAAGCTCTGGTGCCCATGTTTCAGCACAGAGAATTTAGCTGGAAGAGAAAGTAGCTTCAGACAGCAGGATTTAGTCTAATTTCCTGATATTTGAACATATTGCCTCTGATTGGCTGACAGCATCAGGACCACTGACTCCATTTGCTCTGCAACGTGTTTTATCTCCACAAATAACACAAGCCTGGAGGAGTTCAGCAGGAAGGTGGAGTTGCTAATGCTAACAATTAGCATCTACTAGTTGAGACGTTCTCTGCTGTTTTCTGGACGCTAAACCAACAACAACCTTCCCCGTCGTGATTGTGATTTATCAATTTATTATTTTATGTTTGAAAGCATTTTGTGCTTTAAAACAATTTATGCAGTGTTGATGTTTTATTTTTTTTTTTTGTTTTACAGTATTTAAACTATTTCAAGTATTTCAACTACACGTCTCTCATTTAACCACCAGTACAATCTGCCCACCCCGACCATTTAAAACAGTTTCTTGGTAAATAGGGATGAAATATACATTGTTAAACTTCAAAAACCATTTTAAGTATGAAGATGATGAATGAAAGCCAAAAAGTGCTAATTTATTTTATTATTTTCCAAAGTGTCAGCTGGAAGGTTCTTATTTGAAAATCCTGACTGAAGCATTGGCACCTTCGACAAGTCGGCATTAATAAGGTAATTACAGTTACTCGGCATCCTTGTGCAAAGCACCTGGATCTTCAGGTAGACCAATGTTCTGTTCTCAGTGCCTTACAGATGCTTCTACAATGCAGCAGATTATGGCAGATCAGCAACACATTCAAAACCTTCTAGATCTAATACATCGCCCACCCCTATTTCTGAGGTAAACACATCTTTTCAAAATCAGCGGAAACTCTGGCTCCATGATATCAACACGCTCGACTGTTTTTCTGACAGTAACAAGGTCTGAGGATGAAGCTATTAAAGGTTAGCCTAGCCTGCCAGACTCCTCCTCGGTTTAATTCTGCACAGAGAAACGGTCTGGGAACTGTCCTGTTCAAATAACCCCACCCGGTGAGAATTCTAACCGAGCCAATCAGCGCTGAGTAGCGTACGTCACACACCATAACGCAGAGTTGGTCGAACATGGCAACTGAAACGCAGTTCGCTGCGGCTCTTTCCTCTGTTCTAAATGACTTGGACACGTCTTTAAAGCAATAACAAGTAGAAGCGCTAAAAGCCTTTCTTCAAAAGAAAGATGTTTGTGCTGTCACCAGGCGCCATTTTTAACTGCAGCTAAAAAACTACAGCATCGCGGATGTCACATATAGCGACGCTCAGATTCTCATAAACAACAAAGACAGCGGCGGAGTTCGCTGTGGCTCTTTCCTCTGTTCTAAATGACTTGAATGTATTTAAAACCACAAGTAGAAGCGCTAAAAGCATTTCTTCTAAAACATAAAAGATGTTTGCACCATTGCCAGACACGTTTTTTTTTTGTTTTTTTTACTATAGCTAAAAAACTACTGCGTCGCTCGGTACAGTCGGCATTTCCGTCCTTTTTCTGATTGGTTATTTTTGAGCTGCCTGGTCCCGCCCCTCAAGTGCATCTCTGCCTGTGAGTTACCAGACTCTTTGTCTGTGCAGAATTAAACATAGGACGAGTCTGGCAGGCCAGGCTAATTAAAGGTGTGGATTACTGACATAAATAAGTTTTAACAATTATTTCTGATTATAATTGGTTACTCTGAGTGGTTCATGCAGGCTGAACATGAAAATAGTCTCCTACACCTATCTCCTGCATTAGCTTCTGATAGAAAGTAGACGATGAAACTCTAGGATTTGAAAGGTCTGACAGACTAACCCATCTTGACTCACGATGAGGAAGGCTGTTGGTTTAGATCCAAGAATCAGCAGAAAACGTCTCAGCTGGTAGAAACTAACTGTTAACATCAGCAACTCCACCATACAGTGGAACCCTTCCAGGTTGGTATTATTAATGGAGATAAAACATCCACGTTGCAGAGCAAACAGAGCCAGTGGTAGAGCCATATTGGTGTTATCCAATCGGGGCGAGATATCCAAATATGATCCTGCCGTGTTAGCCCTACTTCACACTGGAAGCATCAGTGGAGCGGAATGACAGTGGAACTGTTTACTCACGACTGTCGCTGCGCGCCCGTGCGCATCGGGTGAATCTCGGGAGTGACTTCTCTGCCATGCTCCTCGCTGGACTTGCAAGATTACAAAATCCCTTGAGTTTATGCCATCTGCCATTAAACCCAAAAGTTCATGTTTGATATCGCTGTTTGACGTCATAAATGATGTTGTTCCTCTCCACTGGCAGGATTAAAGCCAATAAGACACACGGCTGATTTTCTGGAACAATGCGGTTAGGTCAATTGTACTGACATAATCTACATAGATATGATAGTGCTAAATTGCTGCTGTAGTCTTTTATTTTGAAAATTACCAAGGGTTTTCCACTGAAACAGTTTAGGAATCACTGGATCATCTGACCTATAATGACTAAACCACTTATGTTCAACAGTTTTCATTATGAAGATGTTTTCTTTGCATGTTGAACATCTGAGCCAGTTATACAGGTGCTGGCCAGTAAATTAGAATATCATCAAAAGGTTGAAAATATTTCAGTAATTCCATTCAAAACGTGAAACTTGTACATTATATTCATGCAATGCACACAGACCAATGTATTTCCAATGTTCATTACATTTAAATTTGATATTCATAAGTGACAACTAATGAAAACTCCAAATTTGGTATCTCAAAAAATTAGAATATTCTGAAAAGGCTGAATATAGAAGACACCTGCTGCCACTCTAATCAGCTGATTTACTCAAAACACCTGCAAAGGCCTTTAAAAGGTCCCTCAGTCTTGTTTTGAAGGCACCACAATCATGGGGAAGACTTCTGACTTAACAGCTGTCCAAAAGACAATCATTGACACCTTGCACAAGGAGGGCAAGACACAAAAGGTGATTGCTAAAGAAGCTGGCTGTTCGCAGAGCTCTGTGTCCAAGCACATTAACAGACAGGCGAAGGGACGGAAAAAATGTGGTAGAAAAAAGTGTACAAGCTCTAGGGATAACCGCACCCTGCAGAGAATTGTGACGACAAACCCATTCAAAAATGTGGGGGAGATCCACAAAGAGTGGACTGCAGCTGGAGTCAGCGCTTCAAGAACCACCACGAGGAGACTCATGAAAGACATGGGATTCAGGTGTCGCATTCCGTGTGTCAAGCCACTCTTGAACATGAAACAGCGCAAGAAGCGTCTCGCCTGGGCCAAGGACAAAAAGGACTGGACTGATGCTGAGTGGTCCAAAGTTATGTTTTCTGATGAAAGCAAGTTCTGCATTTCCTTTGGAAATCAAGGACCCAGAGTCTGGAGGAAGAGCGGAGAAGCACAGAATCCACGTTGCATGAGGTCCAGTGTAAAGTTTCCACCGTCAGTGATGGTGTGGGGTGCCATGTCATCTGCCGGTGTTGGCCCACTCTGTTTCCTGAGGTCCAGGGTCAATGCAGCCGTCTACCAGGAAGTTTTAGAGCACTTCATGCTTCCTGCTGCTGACCAACTTTATGGGGATGCAGACTTCACCTTTCAACAGGACTTGGCACCTGCACACAGTGCCAAAACCACCAGCACCTGGTTCAAGGACCATGGTATCCCTGTCCTTGATTGGCCAGCAAACTCGCCTGACCTTAACCCCATAGAAAATCTATGGGGTATTGTGAAGCGGAGGATGCAATACGCTAGACCCAACAATGCAGAGGAGCTGAAGACGACTATCAGAGCAACCTGGGCTCTCATAACACCTGAGCAGTGCCACAGACTGATCGAGTCCATGCCACGCCGCATTACTGCAGTTATTGAGGCAAAAGGAGCCCCGACTAAGTATTGAGTGCTATACATGCACATTCTTTTCATGTTCATTCTTTTCAGTTGGCCAACATTAGAGAAACAAACATTTTTTCATTGGCCTTTAGAATATTCTAATTTTCTGAGATACCAGATTTGATGTTTTCATTGGTTGTCACCTATAAATATCAAAATTAAACGTAATAAACATCGGAAATACATTGGTCTGTGTGCATTGCATGAATATAATGTACAAGTTTCACGTTTTGAATGGAATTACTGAAATATTTTCAACCTTTTGATGATATTCTAATTTACTGGCCAGCACCTGTATGAACTTATTGTTGATACTCAGAATGTCATAAAAAATGTTCTATAAGATGTTCTATTTCCAGTTGGAGCTGTTTTTGTCAGACATTGGCTGACTGCAATGCCGACACAAGCCATGGCAAAATATTGCACTTTGTGCTGATGTTCAACTAGATACTGCTTTTAAAATGACTCTGCAGTGCAACAAAAAGTCAGTGCATCCACCTGCTTCCACTTTCCAAAGTTTGAACTCAAGCTCCTTTTCTCCTCAGCATATTTGATAAAAGAATATCAAACTAAGGAGAAGACCTGTGGAGTGACAGAGGGCAAGCAGATGAACAGAGCAGCTGGAGTGTGAGTGCTTAGTTTGGGGGAAAAAAAGTTGAGAGACCAGCTTTTGAGCAAGTTAATCACAGAGCCCCTGCTACTTGCTGACAATGAGAGCATTCCTGTGACCAATAAAAACTGCTGCCAAGGCAAAAATCATCTTTTTGTTGTATTCAGCCTAGTGAAGCAGCAATAAACCTTCCTCCTCGTTCCCCAGAGTCTGGCACAAGGGGAGGAAAAAAAATACATCTTCTGATTTTCCGATGACTTCAGAGAAATGTCTCCATTCAAAAGACAGTTTCACTTTGAGGATGGGAAGAGTGGAGGATGAGAGAGGGGGGAAGAGAGAGGGACATTATCATATTGTGAAAACTGAGTTAGCAAAGGAGGTGGGAGGGATAAAGGGTGGGCCTGGAAGTGCTGAGAGAAAGATGTACGTAACAAAAACACAGAGAGGGGATGTATGATTGGATGTGTCTGAGCTGAAGAGCTACGGTGGCTGCCGCTTAGCTGAGTGAACGTTAGGCCTGTGCTATAATAGAGAAGAATGGGCATTGGCAGAGGGCTCTAATAGGGCCTTCAGAGAGGATTCAGAGGTTCAGAGCAAATCTGTGGTCACAAAGCAACACAGGTCTGCAGCAAGCCAGTCAAGACTGTTCTTCTCAGCAAATTTAATTACACTCGCGGTATGGCAGGATGCCTCACACAACAGCGTGTCTCCAAATAACTGCAGCCTGCTGCGACTTGGCTGGCTTAGATTTGCATCTGAATCACTTTTTTATTCATAACACCTGGTGTTGGAAGAAAAGTTGACAGGTCCTAAAACTCTTTAAATGACAGCAGCTTTAATGTGTTGAGTTAAAATGATAAATGTCAAAATAGCCATACTAAACTGTACTGAAGTCAGTTCACTCAGTCAATAGAGAAAAAATAACAGCTATTTCCTCTGACGATGGATTTCTGGGCTAGAATTTGAAAATATCCACGTTTCACATCAGCAGCAATGTTTCTTCACAGAGGCTGGATCTTTGTTACTCTGGGTGACGTACAGAAGAAACTGAACGGACATCTTTACTGCTGCAGGAATGGCGGGTAGGGTCTGTGTGTGTGTGTGTGTGTGTGTGTGGGGGGGGGGGGGGGGGCGGCTGAACAGATTTTTACAAAAAAGTAGAACTGCTAAGACTCCCAGATCTTTATTAAAATAAATCCCAACTGTCTTTACACATAACTTGATGAAATCCAACCTTAGCACAACTTAGCTACTATAAAAATAATGCTGACAGTTTGATGACTTTCACACATTTGTATAAAAATGAGCCAACACCAGATGAGTGTGCAGCTGACTCGAGCTGCTTACAGCCTACCTCTACCTCTTCTTAATTATACATATGGTGCACTACAGTTTGCAGTATTGTACATTTTGAGTCAAAAATTTGCCCTTTGCACAGATTTTCATGTTTCTTACTGTGTGCAGGGGATTTCTAGACCTTTAGGCAGTGTCTGCTGAACACAACACACACACTGTAGAAATGCAGCAATCAATTCAAATTGATGTCTCCCTCCTCCTCTTTGTTCTCCGTCTGTGTGCACATCTGTGCTACACATTCACACTCTCCTGCCATAACAGCTACTTTCACTAGAAATCTGTATTTTTCGGCAGGTTTATTGGCATAGTAGAGTGGACATCTTTATGTTTTGGGATGCAGTTATTATAAAATCATAAGAAATATAGTTTTGTTGATTTAATTGTGAGCTTGTCCTGTTTCTTAATTGGTTTTAAATAGTTGATGTTGTGTTTGACTCTTCTCAGGAAGAGATCAACACTGCAAATTGTCTGAAGAACATAAAGCTGAAATTATGATTGCTTAATTAAAATTTCTCTGATTTTGTCTTTTGAGTTAGTAAACATAAAATTATTTCTGAACTTTGCTGTTTGAAAATCCATTGTAAACTCAAATTGTAGCAACGTTGTAGTCTTGTATTAACCCTCTTATTACCAATCTGCCACCGCCAACAGGATTTGACATGCGCATTTCTCATTACCATAATTCCGGAACCGTTCAAGATGTCTGTAAAATTCCAAAAGTGCTGAAAAGATTAAAAATGTGGCTTTTCGTGCATATACAATACATTACGGTAGCCACCAGGATTCCCTGTCTTGAGTGCAACGAATCAAAACACAGATTCAGACGTGCTAAGTTTGTCATCCAAAATGCTCCGTTTTACATCTTTTGAATGGCTGATCAGATTCAAAACATTCCAACGGTTCCTAAAAGTACTAAAAGCAGCTTTACAATGATCTATAGCATGAAGCAATCAGAGTTATGGACAATATCGCTACGAGGGGAAATCCTGCTGTACAGCCTGATTGAAACGGAGCACAGCGCCATGGTGAAAACGGATAACGAAACGGGGAAGCTAATTAGCATAAAAAGCCGGCATGAAATGATGGAAACGCCTCAAAGAAAATCAACATGGTCTATTGGGTGTCCCAGAAGGCTTATATCTGAAGACAGTGACCATGAAGAATGACAGATCTCCAGTGAACCAGGGTACGAATGTTTGTTCAGTCTTTATTTTTTATTTTTTTATTTGAACAACCCTTCCAGCATTATTTATCTTTTTACAGTAAATAATTATTTTTGCTAAAACAAAAGTTTTTGGTACAGCAGTAAATTATTATAGGTAAATTATATTTATTATTTGCAGGGACTCTGCCTGCAGCTGGAGAGAAACTGCTTCAAGGTCTACCACATCAAATAAAAACGTCTGAAAGTTTACAAAAATAAATGGTCTTAAAACTGCTAAAAAAAAAGATACCACGGTTCAAACTTTTTTTAAGAATAGATGCATTACAGTTCAAAGTTTAAATTGTTGATTCCAATTGTTTGCCCAAGTCATTTTGAAGTTCCTGTTCAGTAATAAATGTAAAAAATTCAAAACAGTTTTTTGCTTTTTTCACATTTAAGCTGATTTTTTAAAGGCTTTAATAGAAATAAATTCTAAATGCAAACCATACACTGAAAGCTGAGGTTGTTCTGAAAAAAGAAGAGTTACACACACTTTGCACTTGTTATTAAAATTTTACAGCCATAAGATTAAAAAAATGTCTGGCGGCCCTGTTATGATTATGGTCATGAGAGGGTTAAGCTTAAACTAATAGAAAATGGAAAATTTGATAACAAATAATTGTAAGAAATAATCAAACTGGTCGATCAAAATCCTTTGTAAGACATTTTAAATGGCTGATTTGGCTTGTTTTTAGTATTCCCTAGTGTCTGTTTGTACAACCGAAAGCTGTGTGTTCGTCTTTTTAACACCTTAATCTAACAGCTGAAATGTCTCCTCAGCCTTCCTTAGTGTCTACAGGAGTGATTCATAACTAAATTAAACAAATTAGCTGTGTTCATGCAGAAAACATGCTGGAACCATACTGCAGTGCCAGGCATGTCAGCTCGATTTTCTGTAATTCCCAACAGAGCGAAGTTGCAAATGCGATAATCTGACCACGGGGCAATGGGGCCGGGTGGCCTTTCATTAACCCTGTAAAGGGTAGTTTTAGCACAGACTAGCTTAAGAAAATTATTTTAAAATATCAAAAAGTTGCAAAGTATCCCTTTAAAACTCACATTTCATGATTACAATGGTCAGTAACAGCAAGACTGCCATTTTATATCACGTTTTATTTTAAGCATCAGACTGTTACTCAAGCTAAATAAACTGATATATTAGATGTTTCTTTCTCAAGACAAAATTGAAAGAAAAAAACAACAATAAATAGTTTTAAAATCCTTTAAAGTCAGCCTGTTTGTCATCTGGCTGTATTAGCGTGTGGCTAAGTACCACTGATATAACATTTGCCTAGTCCGAGCACTCCCCTGAGACACGTATGTTACATGGTGCGTGTCTTTGTGCCTGAAGGTGGAGAGCAGCACAGTCAAGTGGCTCTATTTAGCCTACGCCGGCTGTCGTTTGACCAACCCACTGTGCAACAATTATGCCTGCAGGTTATATCACACAGAACATGAGAGACTGAGAGAGCTAATTAAAAAAAATGACTAACAGGAAGCTAACTCTCAGGTTTACCTTAAAAACACGGCAGAGGATGAGGCATCTCTGCTCCAAAGTACAGGAGTGTTCAGAAGGGAGCCTGTTTTTACTTCTCTTTGGGTTTTGTTAAACAGTTTGAGCATTAACTGTGAAATGTTTTCAGTTTGATGAAAATCAATCTTTCCATTGAACTTTAATTGTGGGTTTTATTGCTTTTTTTAATTTACAGAAAAATCTTCAGGCATTTTGTTTAGTTTAGATTTTATAATTAGTCATTACTTCTGCTTTGTGTTGCAGCCAAATAACAACTACTTTCATTTGATGTTTTTTTCATTAATAAACAAAGGCATTTCAACTATTTTCTTTCTCTAAGCCTCCACCATGTATTTTTAAGGGGTTGAACTTGCTTCCAGCAGCTGAAATAAAACTGGTTTGTTAATTCAGTTTAGTCTGAAAGGCTAATTGCTTTCTTTACTGTTGATCCTGCAATGGTTCACCTTTCTGTGTGAGACTGCACCATCCTTTTCTTTGGTAAGACTATGGGTGGTCTGTTTTTACTAAGTTTTACTCAATGTGACATCATTCAAGTATGCAACAGAAGTCTGGAATTGTGTTCACATTTTTTACAACATAAATTCGCTCTGATAACTTCAGTTGGATTTTGCACGACTCCAACAAGCGGAATCTATCGGATTACATTTCCGTAGCCTTTTTACGGCATCCTAGAAAACCAACTGTCCCTTCAGTCCATCTCTCCCTCCAGATGACCATAGTGCCCGACTTTGATTTCATCTTGTGCTCAGCAAACACAACATACATACTCATTCACAAGCTCACTTAGCTGCATGTTTCAGCGAACTGTAGGCTTTTACCTTCAGAGGGCAGAGGAAAATCAATGTAGCCTGCCCTTTAAAACAATTCACAGTTGTGGAGTTTCTCAGGGGGCCAGAATGCGCTCACTGCTCCCACTCACTGCTGTCTAACACTCGTGTAACTATCAGCCCTCTGTCTCAAATGCAATTTAACTTCTGAATCAGGCGAGAAGGGAAAACAAATATATCTTTTTTAACTCAAAAAGCATGTGTAGTTGTCACTTTAAGGCCACGCTTTACTGCCAAATGTTTAATAAAACAATGTTAGTTTAAACCATCTTTGTTAAGTTGTGTTAAGTGATTGGCACTCATGTCGTCGTCGTCGTCGTCGTCTTCCTCCGCTTATCCAGGTCCGGGTCGCGGGGGCAGCATCCCAACTAGGGAGCTCCAGGCCGTCCTCTCCCCGGCCTTGTCCACCAGCTCCTCCGGCAGGACCCCAAGGCGTTCCCGGACCAGATTGGAGATGTAACCTCTCCAACGTGTCCTGGGTCGACCAGGGGGCCTTCTGCCGGCAGGACATGCCCGAAACACCTCCCCGGGGAGGCGTCCAGGAGGCATCCTGACCAGATGCCCAAACCACCTCAACTGGCTCCTTTCGATCCGGAGGAGCAGCAGTTCTACTCCGAGTCCCTCCCGAATGTCCGAGCTCCTCACCCTATCTCTAAGGCTGAGCCCGGCCACCCTACGGAGGAAACTCATTTCGGCCGCTTGTATCCGCGATCTCGTTCTTTCGGTCATTACCCAAAGCTCATGACCATAGGTGAGGATTGGGACGTAGATCGACCGGTAAATCGAGAGCCTGGCTTTCTGGCTCAGCTCCCTCTTCCCCACGACAGATCGGCTCAGCGTCCGCAACACTGCAGACGCCGAACCAATCCGCCTGTCGATCTCCCGATCCCTCCTACCCTCACTCGTGAACAAGACCCCGAGATACTTAAACTCCTCCACTTGAGGTAGGACCTCTCCCCCGACCCGGAGGTGGCAAGCCACCCTTTTCCGGTCGAGAACCATGGTCTCAGATTTGGAGGTGCTGATCCTCATCCCAGCCGCTTCACATTCGGCCGCGAACCTACCCAGCAAGAGCTGAAGGTCAGAGCTGGCACTCATGTCAGAGAAACTAATGGAGGTATCTTTTCAGCCGTGGGCACGCAAAAAAACGTAAATTATTACAGCAAATCAGCATCACTTTTAAAGGGGACAAATAATCTAAAGCAAAATTTTCTTGTTGTTTGTGAGTAAAGACAGCTTGGGGCGGGTTCAAAAGTAGCATGACAAAAAGTCATAGTTTTGTGTGACCTACTTTTTATGTAAATTAGAAAGTTTAAACATGTCAGAGAAAAACTGCTTTTCTGAAAAACCTCTCATAAAAACGTCACAATGTGGAGCCCTTCCTCCTTCAGTCTGCAGCCTCCAGTGTCAGAGGCCTTCTGGTTTAAACCAACCAATCAGTAAGCGGCTCATTAGCTTATCTATGTCCTGTCCAAGTGGCAGGGGTATACAGATCTTTTCACGGCAAGGCTGATTTAGGGGGTTTAGAATGGCCTGTATCTGGGCTCCTGGAACAGATGAAAGCCAAACGATAATTAATTATGCTTTTTAGATTCAAAGCAGTGTTTTAGATTGCTGATCAACTGCATTCTTTGTCCCCTTTAATAACCATGCAGCTCATTTTATTTGACTACCAACAGCTGTCTGGAACTAGGTGAGAACTTCAACTTGGAAATAATCCGACTACGTAGTTATAATGGAATAAATGTTATGCAGAAACAAAGCCTGCAGGAGAAAATGCAGAGGATTAATATGGATTACCTGTGATCTGACTCGTGGATGGAGAAGATGACTCCTGACGTGGAGGACTTCTGCTGGATGGTGGCCAAGAAGGTAAACTCACTTTTACGCCTAAACAGTTGCACCACTTTTTCTGTGATATGCGGCGGGGCGTGGACGGCTCTCCCAACATCTGAAGGAAATAAAACAGGAATTATGAGAAGATGTGAAATATTCCAGGGCGATGTGCTGCCTGCCTCCTCCATGTACAAATGCCAAAAGCGTGAGATGCATTACTAATCACATGTGGCAAAACATAAAGGACCACCTTTAGTGTTGGACAATATATTTTAAACACTCTGGCAGTTCTGTCAGGCATCAAGTGCATGTATAAAAAATTTTAATCATGCCAGCAGGATTCCAAAAACGTGAAAGCATGACGATAAATCCTGCATGAGAGGTGTACATTTGTTTACACCAACATTTTATTTTTCTTAAAAAATCTGTGGCTGAGCATTTACTGAACCATACTCATAGGTTCATGGTGAGCTGGTGATTATCTCCAGCAGTCACCAAGCAAGAGGTGAGGGACTTCCTGGACAGGTCTCCTGTCCAACACGGGGACAGTCAAAGAACTAACCTTTCATGCTCACACTCACACCTGGTGACATTTACAGTCGGTAAAGACGACTCTCCCTTGCCCTGCCTCCAACATGCCTCCATCTAAAAGGCTAGGTTATCCAGTTATTTCTGTAGTTATGCTGCTATAGGCTTAGACTGCTGGAGGACATACTGACCACTTTCCACACTCTACTACTTTCTTCTACAATCTGCTCTTCAACTGTATTATTTCCTGCAACTTCAGCTGTTAACTTTATTCTTTCTCTAAGTGTTTTTCTCCCCAGAAGAAGCTACAATGATGTTCTGCTGAGCTGTGGTGCCCTCATGGAGGGGGCCATCGTCTTGAACACTGTTGCTAACCATTTAATCCTTCTCCCTCTCCTGATAATAACACTTTACTTTCCTTGACATTGAATGTGCTACTAATAGTTTACCTGTTTAATTATAGATTCACTAGGATAAATACAATAAAGTTTATCTTTCACCAAATAGAATATTTACTAAGAAATCACAATGTAACTATAGAAACATTACTTGGTGTGTGTGGGTGTGTGTGTGTGTGTGTGTGTGTGTGTGTGTGTGTGTGTGTGTGTGTGTGTGTGTGTGTGTGTGTGTGTGTGTGTGTGTGTGTGTGTGTGTGTGTGTGCTCTGTCCTCTCGATCCCCAGTGAGTCGTGGAGGATGGCTGCTTATACTGAGCCTGTATCCTCTGCAGGTTTCTTCCTGTTAAAAGGGAGTTTTCCTCTCCACTGTCGTTGCATGCTTGCTTAGTATGAGGATTGCTGGCCCGATGGTGGTGGCTGGAGGGACCGGTGGCACCTGTGTACAGCAGACTTGCCTCTGTCAGTATGCCCCAGGGCAGCTGTGGCTACATCATAGCTCATCACCACCAAGGTGTGAATGTGTGTGTGAATGACTGATTGTGTTGTAAAGCACTTGAAGGGTTCCAGGACTCTAGATGGCACTATATCAAATACAGGCCATTTACCATAAAGGTTTTTGGGCTGTGTGAGGAATCCAAAGTACTTTAAGAAAACCCACACATGCATGGGGAGAACAGGAAGCCTGCAGCCTGGATTAAAACCCGAAACCGTCTCGGTAACAGTGCAACAAACTGCATCACCATGCAGCCTAATTAAACGTTTAACATGTTAGCTTGCTTGTAATGCAGCTACAAAGTTTTTACTTTTAAAGATCACTTCTGTGAACCACAATAAATTAAAACATTTATACATAACTTTTAAGCATTTTTCTATTATGCACAGTTGTGAGAAATTTTGAGAAAAAACACATCTAGGAGAAAATCCCTTCACGTTTCTGGAGGAAAACAGGTGCAACTGTTGAAATATTTCTCATTAACTTATATTTTGGCCTAAATCAAAACAAATCAATACATTTTAATCATTTTAGCAGGAAAGTGAAATCCAACAAATTTAATGAATGAGAAAAGCTGACAACAAACAATCCCATCTGTACTTAATTTGACCTAATTTAGTGAATTTGCTTCGTTGACTCTTCTGACAGAACAAAAACTCCGTTTTCTACCAATAAAAATGTCTCTTTTTCAGGAAAAGGTAAACTGATATTTTGGACCTTGGTTCTGTAGATCTTAGATCATTCACAAAAAAATTGGATCAATTGGAATTATCTCTAATAGGGATGTTTGACATCAACATCTCAACAGATACCAACCCCTCATTTAAAAAGAAAAACTAAATCATTCAAGGTAACTGACATTACACACCTCCTTTCATTCAGGCCAGTCAAACAAAAGGAAAAAAATAACTCACACACTAGATTTCAAATCTGTCATATTGTGAAATGTTCAGTGAGAAGGGAGGTAGCTGACGAGTCTGATGTATAATACGTCCATAGTCTGAAAAGGTTATGTCACTGAAAGTAAAAAACAGATCTGATCATTTCATATATGCAGTACAGGATCCACAGAGGTGTCTGCCAGCATTTACAATTATTAAAAATGTTTGATGACAGTGTGAGGAACAAAAGTCCAATGTGTTCAAATAACCCCCAGACCATTTTCATGTGTCGCCCTAAATCAGATACATAGCTGGCGTTTTTCAAAGCAACCTTAATCTAAACGGTCATGTTGCATTTTATCCTATCTTTATGTCATTGTTGTATGATTGGCAGCATGATTCTGCACTGGAGAAGGTGGGAAGCAGCAAGATCACAATCACCTGGGTTACGTTCATACACATTTCTGTAAACACGGTGTTCTGCTGTGTCTGACACTGAGGGCCATAGACTGCTTAAACTGGAGTCTGGTGGTGAAATTTAAATTATAAAGGGAACTATGCAAGAACATGCAATCCTAGGAAAAATATGAGTATAGCATTAAGACCACTCCTGTAGCCTAAAAGAAACCAAAGACTGTCAACAGAGGTAAGAGTTAAACAGGTGAGAAGGTAAGAGGCTGAGGATACAGGATAATACAATTTGATAACACTTTAAAATAAGGGTCCCATTATTAATGTTACTTAGTGCATTATTAAGCATTAATAAACTATTAAATAAGTTATACTGGGTGGGATCATCCGGTACAGTCCTTGCCTGGGGCTATGTTGTCTCTATTTGGGAATCACAAATCAAAGCGGATCACCATGACATGTGAGGTCGCCCAAGGCTCAATTCTAGGACCACTACTCTATATATGCTCCCCCTGGGTCAGGTCATACTTAATAACAACATTGCCTATCCCAGCTATGCTGATGACACCCAGATCTACCTAGCCCTATCACCTAGTGACTATTGTCCACTGGACTCACTTGGTCAGTGCCTAGAGCAAGTAAACGAATGGATGCAGTCAAAATTCCTTCAGTTAAACAAAGACAAGACTGAAGTTATTGTCTTTGGCAATACGAAGGTTAGGATGGATGTTATTGCTCAGCTGAACTTCAAAGGAATAAAGAAATAAAACCAGATTAGAAATCTAGGTGTTTCATTGACTCCGACCTGAGCTTCTCTGGACATATTATGGCAATAACTATATCAGAGTTTTATCACCTTCATCAAACATCAAGAATCAGAGGTGTCATGTCCGGACCAGAATTAGAGAAACTTAATTCATG
This sequence comes from Nothobranchius furzeri, assembly GCF_043380555.1. NCBI lineage: Eukaryota > Metazoa > Chordata > Actinopteri > Cyprinodontiformes > Nothobranchiidae > Nothobranchius > Nothobranchius furzeri. The sequence goes on from NC_091749.1 coordinate 50,880,021, forward strand.
CTTTTATCTCCAGTTGGTTGGACTACTGCAATGGTCTCCTAACTGGTCTTCCTAAAAAAGCTGTGAAGCAACTGCAGCTTGTTCACTATGCTGCTGCTAGAGTCCTAACAAAAACTAAGAGAATGGAGCACATCACTCCTGTTCTTAGATCTCTACACTCGTTACCAGTAAACCACCAAGTGCTCTTACTAGTTTATAAATCACTCAGTGGCATGGGGCCAAAATACATTTCAGATCTTATTCCTGTATATACACCCAATAGGGCTCTGAGATTCTTAGGTAACAATCAGCTGGTAGAACCTCGGGTCAGAACCAAACAGGGTGAAGATGATTTTAGCTATTATGCTGCTCACATATGGAATCAGCTACCTCAGGATCTCAGATCTGCCCCATCTCTAGTGATGTTTAAATCAAAACTTAAAACCCTCATGTACACATCAGCCTTTGAATGAACTGTTTCTTATGCTGCATCGTCTCCACTCTAATCTGTGATGTAATAGCTCAACCTTAATTCTGCCTTTGAACATCTTAGGTGTGTTCTTGCTGTGTCTTTGTAAATCCATGCTTTCGTTCTTTTTTAAACACAGAAACAGTTTTGTTTACCTGTTTGTAGCTACGGTTTCGCCGGCAGCTGTCGGCGAAACCGTAGCTACAAACAGGTAAACAAAACTGTTTCTGTGTTTAAAAAAGAACGAAAGCATGGACTTAATTCTGCCTTTTCCTTTTAGCTCTAAATCATGTTTGCTGTTGTGCCATTTCATGCTATTTGTAAAGCACATTGAATTGCCCCTGTGTTTGAAATGTGCTCCATAAATAAAGCTGCCTTGCCTTGCCTAATAACAAGTGCTTAATATTAATGTTAATATTAGATAATGTATTATTAAGCAGACCCACCCACCCTTTGTTATAACCTGAAGGACACAATATCGGGAACAAGGGGATCTTTTGTTAATTAAAGGGGTACTAAGCAGTTTTGGCTTGCTTTTAGTTCCTCCTAGTGTCCTTTTAGCAGAACCGAATGCAGAACCTACCTCCTCACTGTGCGTTTGTCTTTTTAACACCTTAATCTAACAGCTGAAATGTCTCCCCAGCCTTCTACAGGAGTGATTCATCACTAAATCAAACAAATCAGCTGTGTTAATGATCTAAAACATGCAGGGAACGTGCTGGAAGCAGACTGCAGCACCAGGTATGTCAGCTATACAGTGGCCCGTCACACTGAAGTTGTAAGTGTGATATTCTGGCTACAGAGATCGGTGGGGTCTGAGTGAGAATTCATTAACCCTGAAAAGAGTCGTTTTAGTACATACTGGCTCATGAAAAGGATTTAAAATATGAAAAACTGCATAGTTTGCCTTTAATGCTTAATAATGCACTAAGTAACGTTAATAAAGGGACTCTTGTTGTAAAGAGTTACCCACCATTTAAATTAAAATCAACAAAAAAAAGAGACAAAATAAAAACAGAATGCAACCCCCAGTCCAACACTGCTGCAGTCTCACTTCATGTCCAAATGAAAAAGCAATATTTGGTAGAGGTTAACTGAATGTCCTGCCTTGTATCAAAAGTGAAGTGAGAAATATAAAAAGCAGACAGATATGAAAAGCTGAACCCTGGAAAATGGAAGAATTAGGTTATTCTAAATGTGATGTTCCAACAGGTTTCTGGAACCTTTTGAACAAGATGAAACAAGAATCAGTTATGTTTATGCCTTCTGTGGGTAATGTGGATGGGTAAGTGGGTCAGATGATGCAAATACAGTCATCTTGCTGTCACACAGAAAGGCTTGGAAGCTGGTTTGTGAACAGTTACCTCTGTCTTAAGTGCAGCAGAAACTGTTTTGTATAAATCCTGAGGTCTCCAGACATGGTTGAAGATGTGTTCAATCTTTGCCTGCACCAACCCACCTGATTGGCTGGCTTCTCTAGACTTTGAGATCATACTGCCATGGAGTCAGCCATTAAATCAGGACGTTAGAACAGCTTAAAGATAACTAATTGTGAAGGAGCATAAGTGGTCACCATTGGTCTAAATCAGTAAGGACAGATGGAACAGTTGCTTGTTTTATAAAGATTTGTGACCAAAAATAATCAAAATAACAACTTAAGGACCTGCCACAGCCTCATCACAAGCAGAGAACCATTTTAGTGCTGCACTGGACCAACAGTTTCATCATGAAGGGTCCTTGTGCTCATGCACGAAAGTAAAAAGACACGACCCAGCCACCAGACCTGAGGACACTTCTGAACGAGTGGTTCCACCACGTCAGCTCTACATGACAGACAGTCCAGTGAAGAAAAGCCTGTAGTTGTCTCAGCAAAGGCCTTTTAAATCTCCCCAGGGTGACAGCAGCCTGCCTGCCCTCACACTCTACCCCCCCCCCCCCCACACACCCACACACACACACACACACACACACACTGTCACAGCACAGTTGATAGAGTCACTTCCCTCACCCCCACACTTACTCAACATGCAGACGCTCCGGCCAGAGCCAGACATTAGAGCCTCCGCTCAAATCTAAAGAGACACCGGCCACATTTTTATGATATAAAGAAAGTGTCAGATTTCAGATTTGCTAACCTTCACTTGACTGACAAACCAACGAGCATCAGCTTAGATTTTAAGATCAAGCTTCACATTACCATATGTTTTTAAATTTAGGTCGTCAGTGTTAGAATCAGGGAATTGTTTTGATTCAGACTCAAACAAACTAAAGCAAACCCAACCTCTGAATGATTAAAGAGTAGGTTTAGATAATGTTCCTTAAGTCTGATTGCAGCAAACAATTCCTAGCTCTAACAAAAGTAAAAGTCCCTTACATCAATTAACATGCAGTAAGTAAACCAACATCTGATGCTCATACTAACAAAACATTAGCTGAAAAATAAAGAATGATCAAATATTCACAGCATCTTGGATTCAAACATGTTTCTTGTTTTGTGAACATATGTGCTATTAGAAGAAAATGTTTATGAAAATCTCATTAGAAGAACTTTTCATACAACAGCTACATAATATATGTCTCCATGGGTAGAGGTCAACTCACTAAGTGTATTAAAGTACAAAGGAATCAATGCTAATTGTGTTTTCCAAGCTTAATTAATAGGGTGAAGTAGACAGCTGTGTTTTAGATGTTTTGTATTATTAGGGAGCCAGTTACTAAATCAGTACCAGCAAATTCTTAGAAAGAGGACCAGCTCCACTGCAGAATGAGGTAATGATGATAAATTGTAATAGTGTTATTTGCATTAGTGGCAGCCTGTTGCAGAGCAGCACCATGCTTAGCTCTTCTGTTCTTTCTATTTCCACCCTGCAGAATGGATGCTGTACTGCTGCTGGTATTTCTGGCACTTCATCCACAGACGGTATTGTTGAGCATCTTTCATGGCGAGTAGCCATGCCAACAGGAGAGTTGTTTACATGCAGGAGCAGCGGACTGAACTTTCAAAGCTAAACTAATGCCCATAAAAAGACCATAAATCTCCAGTGATTTGAAGAGGAAGTGTAGCAGATGTAAGGCAGGATCAAAAAGCCGTAAGAAAATGTGTACGTTTAAACCACCTGCAGATTTTTATAAATCCACTGTGATAACGGCCGGAAGGAGAGGTAAGTAAGTAAGTAAAGTTTATTTATATAGCGCCTTTCACAGATATAAATCACAAAGCGCTGTACAACATGAGTAAAATCAGGGCAAATACCTCAAACCAATAAAAACATCATAAAAACAATAGCAGTGATCAGCTCGGTCCACCACAACCTGTTTACGACAATTCTGTTTGGTTCTAAAGTAATTATCGTAATTCTACACACCAAAGTTTCTAAATATACATTTAGTACAAATGCACAATTTGTCAGATAGACAGCAGACAGGCCGTCACTTCATTGATCCCCTGAGGGAAATCATGCCACGCCAACTGCAGATATAAAAAATTGAGAGAAGCCTACAAATAGAGATCAATAATAGTCTGTACATCAAAACTGTGAAAAATCCCACCACAGAGGATAAGGTGTTGAGTGTAAAAATATTTCCTAGAACAGAATATTATAAAGAAAAATAACATAATCTTTAGATTAGTAAAGGATGAGACATAATGATATACGCAGACTTTACATGAGAAAAACTCCAGTCTCATGGTTTTTGACTTATTCAACATTTTTGTAACTCAGAAATGATGCATTTAGCCATTTGTATCTTTTAATAAGTATTTTTATAACTATATATATATATATATATATATATATATATATATATATATATATATATATATATATATATATATATAACTATATATATATATATATATATAAAACTTTTCAAGATTTTTGTTGAAAATATATATTTTTTTGCAATTGAGCACTGATTGATTTCAAACTAGAAAATGAAAGCAAAAAGCACAACAACATAATAAATGCCAGCCAGACTCTTACTGGTGATGAGGATTTTAGATGAAAAAGGGCATCAACTACCAGTCTGTACTGTACGCATTACTCCCTGGTTCCTGTCAACATGAACAAACACATTTACAGTGACAGAAAGAACAGGTAGAGTGGGAAGGGTTGTCTCCCAGTAGACAAGCTGAAGCTCAGAGTAGCAGGCAGCAGCCAGCTGTCGCTCTCTCTCCCTCTCAATTTTACAGCTCATTACTTTAATCAGAAGCTGCCCCCCCCCCCCAACCCCCCACCCCCAGTCTTACAGATGGACTCTTTAAATGGCAGCGATGATGAGGAGCTGAGCAGAGGTCTGGAGTGACTTCACTCACTAAAGACACAGCTAGTCAAGTCTCTGTGGACTCGTGTCTGGTTTGATACAGAGCCCTGAGTCACAGTGTCTCTACCTGATAAGCACATCACTGTATAAAGCTCAAGTCTTCGCCAAGGGCACAAAGCAGATGAGGGCTGAGTGTTCTAGGAGGCAAGCGTCCAGCATGATGGCAGCAGGCAAGAAAATGTTTTACTCACTCAAAAATATTCCCTGCCTTCAGCACAAGCGTAAGAGTCGCACACTCCAAATTATCGTTGACTGATATGAGAACAATAGAGCTGCTGGATAGGGTGGATTATTTGAGCTTGATCACAATCACACATATGAAACTTCACTTGGATTCCCCAAAGCACTCCTGTTTCAAATAAAAGGTATTTGAAATACAATAGCAGCATGTGTGTGTGTGTGTGTGTGTGCGTTTGTGTTTGACGAGCCTTTGTTTGCTTGTAGGCAGATCTCTCTGCCAGAGTCACACCTGCACATGGATGGGCGACCCTGCTGATTGCACGTTTGAAACACAAACTAAGACAGCGATTGTCTCTTTATTGCATAGTGAAGATTCAGTGCTGTGTATGTATATCAGCACAGGTGGCAGGATCCTGCAGCATCAACTGTTTGAAAGGGAAATTATTCTCAGGTGTTTTAAACTGTAAATAGGTGTGAGTGGGCAACATGTTTCTTTTAAAGATCACCCTTCAATCAAGGTTGCAGTTTTACAACACTTTTATGTGGTGGTGTTGCATCAGCAGGAGGTAAAGAAACGTGTTTTATGAAGTGGAGTTGTCTGTTATGACCCAAAATGAAGGTGATAGCAGGTGCAGGATGCAGGTAAAAACATCTGATTTATTGAATAAATGACCAATAGGATGCCATGTTGGGAAGACAAGACGAGGATCTGACACAGGCCTGCACAAACACTGACTACATGAGGGTAAATCAGGGAAAAATGTGGGTAAGGTAAAGAGGGCAGGTGAGTTCCACCCATGGACGTAATTTTGGGGGGAGGACAGGGGGGACATGCCCCCCCCCACACACACACACACTTTTTTCAAAGTCAAGTTTTGACCCCTGCACTTTTTACCATCCATAAACAATATTACGCTATATTAAATTGACACTGGTTGAGCTCTAGGACCAAGTGGAAAACAACCATTTGTGTTGAAGCCTGTTTCCCATTAGAGCATACTGTAAATATACCCCCCCCCCCCCCCCCCCAGTGTTCCCCCCCCAATTCTAAAGTGAAAATTACGTCCATGGTTCCACCAACACATACAAGGAAGACGAGACTCCGGAGACACAGAAGGCTGCAGGAGCAGATCCTGACAACATGGATGCATCAGACTAGATTAGATCATCTTTATTGCCTGTCACCAAAATGCAAAACAAGTGCATCATTGGTTTTGCCTGTTTTTGCACGTTTATAAAAATACTTAAATTGTTTAAAATGTCCTGTCCAAATTTCAGAGAAGTTCCATAAAGTTAAGATAATTCCATCTTTCAGTTCTTTTTAAAACACAGAAAATGTTTAATTACCTGCAACGTTTCGTTTGCGGCTGCAAACATCGTCAGCCTGATGACGTTTGCAGCCGCAAACGAAACGTTGCAGGTAATTTAACATTTTCTGTGTTTTAAAAAGAACTGAAACATGGAATTTGAAACTAAACACAGCAAGAACACACTAAAGAAGCTAAGATAATGTTATCACGTGACTGCGCAGAGATGGCGCGCCAGGAGAAAAATGGCTGAAATGGCTGCTCAAGCACAAGCTGACTTAGTGTCTAAAAAGAACACAACTTTTGCAGTTTGGGAGTATTTTGGGTTCAAATCAAACCTAAAAGGAGAGCAGCTAAACAATGATGAGGTAATTAGTGAAAACAAAAGAGGACAACAAAAGATGCAGGCCATGTCGGCAACGCAGAGGAGCGAGCCGTAGCTGAAATAGCAGACAACAACTCGCTTTTCTGGTGGAAAATTTGCAGCCAGCCTTCCCCAAATAACCAAAGTACCCGTATGTTGGTGCAAGAAGCTCATCGAAGTGGGTTTTCAGCAGTCCGTCCACAACATCCTAGGTTGAAGTTGGTTTTGGCTTTTTGCTTCGCCTCTATAGATATGACTCTGACTTTTACTTCCAGACTCTACCATGATGCCAACATAAAGGCAAATTTATTTTTATTCTTGTGTTTTTATTGACATTTGACAAAATTAAAAAGTGACCTGCTAGCCTTTATATTAGCTACTGGCATAGAAAATAGCTAACAGCCATTAAGCAGATAAAGAGCGCCCTCTTGGACTACCCGCTCCACAAAACTGTTAGGTGCTTTTTTCTGGTCAGCAGCGGTCTGCAGACCGCTGTCTCATGTGAAGTTGGTAACGTTTCTGCCTAAAACAATCACTGAAACCCACTTTTAAAGAAATTGGTAAGCCTGTTAAAACCTGCTTTATGACCTTGTGTATGAGGACAATGGCTTCTTGCACTATAAAATTTCATTCTCTTCAACTTAGAACTTTTTGTTGTTATTTATAAGCAAGTGCTAGTGACTTTAAGTTTAATTACGTTTGGTTTTCTTTCTTTTTTCAGGAAATTTGACAACATTTCAATTTCATTTAATTTTTAACCCTTTGATGAATGAATTATGAAATCTTCAACCATGATTTTTTAAACAATTTTTTTCATTCATCTTTATGTATGAATGAAACAAATTTCAACAAATATGTTTGGTCAAATTTTATTATTTACAAATAATTTATTACATATCCACCTCAGTGGACACCGTGCATTCTGAGCATGAAATATGTTGGCTTGGCTAACTGAAGTCCAAATGGAGGGGCTCGAATGCAACTAAGTCTTCAACAGCTGTGCTTAATAGCAAAAATAAATAAATAACAATTTTGAGTACCTGTCCACTGTAGTGACCATTATGCATCAAAGGGTTAAAAAATGTATTACAGTTTATGATAATCTACTAATCTGTATTGAATGAATGAATTTAATTGCAACTAGGGCTGGGCAATATGGCCTTAAATCAATATCACACTATGTTGAAGAGTTAATTTTGATAACAATAAATTGACAAAAATTACATATATGTACAACTAATTAGTTGTCCACTAGATGGGGCTGTCACAGGTATTACATTTACAACGATTGAGTCATGCCGCCATGTCACTCAAGGTGGTACAGCTTCTTAAAGGGACATAAACCTTGCCAACCTACACATCTTTTCATTTTCCTTTCAAAATTGAATTTATTGACATTCGATGACGATACATTTTCGACTTATCGCCCAGCCCTGATTGAAACTACTGAAATCACATAAATTAAAATCACTGGACATTAGGACTACAACTTTATTAGAGAAAATTTATGACTATAAATTCTGGTTTATCGAATAATATAGTTCCATGTTAGGATCATACTAGTATTAATGAGCCAAGTCCCACTAGTTCATTAAATTTTCACATTTCTCAAAGAGGAAGAGCAGTAGCCCTTTTCCTATTAGGTTAATTAATCATCCTTATCCAACATTCATTGGAGCTTATTTGCATTTTGAACTTCCTTGAAAGGCACGTGTCTTTGGGGTATTAGAAGATGTTGAAAATCATATCTTATATATTAAACTAATCTCACATTTGATTAAAGTCTCTCTCTCTCTCTCTCTGTCTCTCGCTCGCTCGCTCGCTCGCTCCCCTCCATGCCCCTGATCTGATTTTTGATGTATAGGTAGGAAGGTAACAATGTTAACGTATTTTCCATTTTTGTTCATTTAACCATCATTTTAATCACTGATTATTAGAGCTTTTATTATCTGACTGCACAGCTTTCAAATTTATTTTTTGTAATCAAGGAATGATACAATTTTTAGAAGGACTTTGTTTTTACTTGGTTAACAGAATGCTGTTTAAATGAAACTTGTTTTGACATCTTTAACTTTATTCTCTCTAAAGGTTAAAATATGTCAGTACTTAAAGTGTTGGCATAGGCAGATGTCTTAATACAACCCTGTTTGTGTAACTGTTTGGAGCCAAGCAACCCAGTCTGCTTTAAAAGCTGTCATGCATCTGTACAAACAAGCCCTAAAAGTCCTGGACCAAAACCAATGAAGTGGCACCACTGCAAAATACAGTAGAAGTGCAATCTCCTAAATGTCAATAACTTGATAAACTTCTCTGTTGTAAAACATCCATTCAAATATCTAAATGGCTTTGTCTCAGAGCTGGTGAGCAGACTGATCATAAAAGCCGGAGACTGAAAACCACCGAAATACCAAACACAATTTCGTCAGTACTCATTCTCCTTTAGAGGACCTCAGATTTAGAACACTCTACCATCAGCAATAAAACCGGTAATATATTTTACAACTTTTAACTCCCAGGTGAAAAAATGGCTAAACAAAAACAAATTTGTGAACACCAATGTTTCTTATCAGCTAAACTAATGTATTTACATTGATTGGGTGGGTGTGTGTGTGTGCGTGTGTGTGGATAAATGTTATAAATGCTGTTATTTGATTGTCTCTTAAAGACCTAGGTTTGCAAATTTGCCTCTGGCTGAAAAACCTCTGTACAAAACAACGGTTGTGTTGCCCTTACATGTAACATTCTCTTTTGAGCTGTCCTTGTACAATAAACCAAAATAACTAAACCGTAACCAAAGTGCTGTCATCTTAAAATTGCTCCAAATTTTGAACATCACAGCCTTTTATGTAAATGCTATTTTACAAACCTTTACCCATCAATGTTTCCCAATACAGTTATTTAAGCAGAAATATAAAGACAATCCTGCTAGTCCTGACCTCTGGGTACTCTGGAAATGGTCAAATGTTCCACTTCAACAATGTATGGTTTCAATAACCACCATGTAAATAATGATGTGATGTAAAAATGACGGTACTATAAAGACTGTAAATCATTCTTGCATGAACATCATTGGAACTCTGGAAACTAGTGGTGCTTTCAACAGCAACAACAGTTTTTGACCTTGGAATATCCATTTTTCTATAATTCATTAAAGCTGGTCAGCAAAACAAGCAAACTTTTCAATGCAAACAGTCACAGAACTGTCCCCGCTCCCATTGGCTACCATCTCTAGACCATTTGAGAACACACATAGCCGGAGTAAAAAAGAGAGCGCTTAGCGTCAATTACAGTTTTGCAGGTCCAAACATCTTTTGTTGTCCATCACTTCAGATGGCATTTTTCTTTGTGGGACTCTTGTGGTTTGTCCTGAAGTTGAAGAGGTAGCAGCTGGCTGTTTCTCCTTCTGATAGTATTGAGTGGAAAACCTCTCACACAGTGGTGCTGTGTTGCAAAATGTGAGAGTGTGTAGTAAATGGAGGACCTGGATATATATGGAAGAGCATTTATGAGACATAAAACCGGATGGTCCAATCATTGGTTTTGAGTTATTGGTCGAGGATTTTAGACAAATGCAAGAAAACCACTTCATTACTCTTTTTTCATTTTTTAATCTCCACAATATGTTTATATGTTTATTATGTTAGCACATTGTTAAAAGGCATGAAAATATGTTTAGAGCTAGCTTGTTTGGTGGATTTATCATTGTAGCTTTACCTCTTTCTCAGCATTAAGGCCATTCAGGAAACTATTGTCAGGATCTGGGGTGAGTACGGCACCATTCTGTTCATTGTGTTTCAGTCTCTGCAGGTGGGCGGTTCCGGAGAGCGGCCAGCTGCAGGCCATCTCAAATCAACCGGTCCAGTGTCACTTCACTTCGCCAGATGATTACCGTATTTTCGCACCAGCCATAAAATGTATAATGAAGAAGAAAAAACATATATAAGTCGCACTTAAGTCGCATTTTGGGGGGGAAATTTTATTATTTTTCTTACAAAATCTGGGACCAACTTTTCACATTGCAAGACAAGTACCGGTAACAATAACAGAACAAACAATCAGGGTGCAGCAGCGTGCCACGGTCTCCAGCAGAGGATAGCGGTGTTTCAAACCCTCCAGCAGGCGGGGAGGGCGCCCGCAGCACCCTGCCACAGGCTGCAGCAGGTGATGGCGGTGTTTGAAACCCTCCCAGCGGGACAGGGGAGCTCATTCCTGGTCTGGAGCCGACCCGCAGCAGCGCGGTATAGCCTACATCATTTGGTATATAAGTCACTCCGGAGTATAAGTCATAGGACCGGCCAGACTGTGAAAAAAAGTGTGACTTATAGTCCGGAAAATACGGTACTCGCTTTGGGTAGCTTTTGCCATTACTGAATAACTTTAGTCTCAGTCTTTAGCATTGTGCTCTCGCTCATTAGTTGTTGTTTTTGTATGCACTCCGTTTAGTCCTCACCAGGAACTTCCACCATTGATCAACACAGCAATAACCTGGATATCACCTCTGAGCTTGATCTCACCCTCCAACTGGACCGACCCACTCTCCCACCGCTCACCTTCCTCGGATATTGGATTATCACCTATGCAGCTCATCCTAGTCCTGACTACCCTCTCAAGTTCTTTGATCTCGGTCCAACAGTAAGAACCTCTGAATCTGAGTCCTCCTAATGTTCCACTCTGTCCAAATAGTGACCCGTGTTTGTCTCAGCAGACCCAACCCTGGAGCTGCACCCAGCATCACCGCCATGTTTGGCGGTGCACCTTTAGTTTCCCTTTCTATAATAAAACATTTTTGTTTCTACTTACCCTCGTCTCCTAGTGAGATTCTGCATGTCTTGGGTCAGGAAACTCCTGACAAATATAACAGCTATCTTCAATGGGTACAATATTAATTCAATTTTTCACACAGATGCAAACTTCAAAATAGTTTAATTTAAATGGCCTGCACTTTTCTAAGTCTGAGGACTCCAAAGTGCTTTACATTAGTCACTCACTGGGTGACGAGCCACTGATTACAGGGCCAGCTCCTAACCCCTGAAGTGCCAGAGCTGAACACTTTAAAATTATTTTTAAATAATGTTATGAAGAAAAAATTCTAAAGTTCAGATGAAGCATGATCTAAAACAAAAAAAATGCATTTATAACATTTTTAAGTGCTTATCAATAGGGCTGCAACAAACGATTATTTGGATAATCGATTAATCGGATGGGGTCTCGACACGATTAATCGATTAATCAGATTACATGGGGAAATTTTTAAAAACTGCTAGGGAAACGTTATTTCTCTCCTTCCTTCACTTTATTTAACACAACATTATTAGAAAACAGTTCAATAGCAGAAAAACAACATGCCATCACCTAAATTGTCTTATAAGGTGTATAGACAGAGAGACCCTAAGCTACATCTATCTGTGACCTAAAATGCTTGGTCCAAGTTAAACAGCTTAAGGGCAATTCTCATCTGTTTTGTTTGATCTCATCTGTTGACATTTATTTTAAATGTAATTAAACATAGGCTGTGAATTAATCAAAATTGATCACTATTTCCAAAAATGACTGAAAAAATACCAAATAAAACAAAAGTAAATGAATGCCATCCTCCTTGCGATGATGCCCTGGGCAACTGCCATAAAGTCACATCAAGAAATGCTGCTGATCATTCCAATGATCCCAAATAGACTCACATTAGGCCACATGAAAGCAACTGAACCCAAAAATATATTAACCAGTATATAACTGCACTCTCACACAACACGCCTGCAGCAACAGTTAGGACTCCTCCCTCCCTTTGAAAAGCGTTTTTGCTTCTGAGGACATTGTGGCTGTAAAGCCACATGCTAGTAGTCTGGCCCCGGTGTGATCAACCAGTTTCTGCGGGAATGTGACGGCGGAACCAGGGCCAGATTAACACTTTGTTGTACCCTGGACAACAATATTCAAGGGCTCCATCATCACAACCCAAGGATCACCATAATGTGGTCACATACAGAATATTTTACTGTAATATGCAGTAAATATACTCAATACTTGAATGCCTGACAACACGTAACCCGCCCAGAGTAACCTTTGACCCACCTCGTGTGGACTGACCAATGAGGAGGGGGTCTTAACTTGAGGCTCTCTCTTCATTGGTCAGTCTGCATGAGACTGACTCTCAACTGACGTTCAGTCGTAGGCAGCGAAGCGTCTCTGTGCAGCTCAAAAGCCCGGGTGGACAGTTTGTTTAATGTAGGGTGATCATATTTCCATTTCCAAACAAGAGGACAGGGGATCTGTGCCTATGACGTCACACTATGGCAACGCCACACAAACCATGTTGGGACCCATTTTTTGTAAGAACTAAATTAATATCAGATTCTGCTAATAAAAGGGCTCTAAAACAACTCATATGTAAATATTTTGCATATTTAATGCAAAATCTAATTTTTCTGCTTTAGTGCTGCAACAAGGTTTTATTAATAATAAATTATTATACCTTTTGTTTTACTACAGCATCGGTAAGCTTCCTGTGCACAGATTATTAAGGATGCTTGTTTCAGCTGTGAGATTAGACGATAGGATCAATGAAAAAATAAGTTGTCACACACTCCATGGAAACTTTCAGAGAATCCACAAATAGTGGCTTTCAAATGGTTTTGTTACTTTTTGCAAGTTTAGAAAAGCAGCAGATGAGACAGCGTGTCTGATTATTTAGTTTTTCATCTGATAATATTAGAACATGTCAGTGATGTCTGAGGGGCTTTTATAAACACCATATAACTAACACTACTGGAGAGGGCATGAATTACACAGAGGCTTCTGGGGAGCACAGTTATTGGGGGGGGGGGCATTTTGCCTTGGCCCCCAAAATGTCTTGAAACGGCCCTGGGTGTGTGACTGAGTTTTGAAGGTGATCTGAATTGTATCAGATGTATAAATACGACATGTGTATAACTTATTGTTTTATAGGTAAAAACGTGTAGTGGAGATAAATCTACCTACATTTTACTTTTCAACACTTTGTTTTGTTTTCTTGTTTTTTTTTTAACTATTTTCCTGTCCTGTCTGTCTCTCATCTTCCTGCATCTCCTCATAATTCTCCAGAAAATCTGTTGCCTGGATTCTTACCTTTTCACCTCATCAGTTACTTTTGAGCAGATCAAAGGGATCTCCTGACCGAAAAGCGCAGAGCGCGTTTTCGATGCTGCGTGAGGTGACATCACCACAGCACAGGTGATGAGCTCCGCAGTAGCGAGCTTCAGGCACAAATAAGACAGAAAATAGAGAACATGTGCGGACATGAACGATCGTATGCTAATTATAGTTTTTTGGTTGTGCCACTTTGAGAATGGACCGTGCGCTGGAAGAAGCTGCCTGGATCGCTGTGCAACAATGTGGAACCGGTTCGCAGCAGCGCAAGTCTGCCGGCTCTCCCTCGCGCTGATCTGTGGGCTCTCCCTCGCGCTGATCTGCCGGTACCGGCTCTCCCTCACGCTGATCTGCGGCTCTCCCTCGAGCTGATCTGCCGGCTCTCCCTCGCGCTGATCTGCGGCTCTCCCTCGCACTGATCAGACTTGCTCTGGTCTGCGCGCAACGGCGGGCGGGAAGGCGGGGCGCTTTTGGAAGAGTTGTGCGACACAACGAATCGATGACGCAATTCGTTGCCAACGCTTTTAGTAATCGATTTTCATCGAATTTATCGATTCGTTGTTGCAGCCCTACTTATCAATGATATCTGCTATAGAAATACAAGTGGATTAGTTATCAGTACTGTAACCAGTCTGATTTCGAGCTACAGATCCTTCCATCCACTGAACACTCAGTAAAATAATGACTACATGAGCTTTTTATCAATAAAATTGAGTATTGAGGATAATGTCATGAATTTTCACATTATTTCTGTTATACCACCAAATTTACTGGCTTTAGAAATGACTGAACAGTCTGAATTATATTTGATCTATCTTTTAAATTTCAACAAACCAATTAATTGTGAATTTAATACATTATTCCGTTACAACAAAGGAAAAAACACAACAGTGCATATGATCATGGGATGTACATCTAGCTGAAGTTCTCTTTGTGTTCTGATGCAATCATTTTCCCTGTGCATTTGCAGTCTTCTAGTCATCTGTGCATCAACACAAGGAGCCATCCAGTCATCCATCCAGTGCAGTACTTTACCCCTGAGGAAGTTGCCTGCATTTGCTTGCTCAAGGCAGGTCTGCATTTGTGAGCAAAGGAACGAGACGACAGCAGAAAAGTGTCTGAACTTCAGTTAAGGATAATGGACTGACAGACAACTGAAAATGGAAAACAACACACACACACACACACACACACAAATCCTGTGGATTTGAGGTAATAAACAGAACAAAACCTTTGCAGTGTGTCTACAAAAACATTGAATGTTTGTCATACAGCATAAGCAGGGAAGCAGCAGATTCAGTGCATGTTTCCCCCAATAAAGGGCAAAATGCAGACAGAACCAAACTAAGAAATGCAGAAGCAGAGATACTTACAGCTGCCATCAAATAAATAACTCAGCAAGGCTGTTCACAGCAATTGGCAAAGTTACCACAGAATGCAGCAGGAAGGGAATAGTGTTTGTAAAAAAAAAAGGAAAGAAAGAAAAAGAGCAAGAGATAAAAAAAGAGGAAGAATACACTTTGATGCACGTGAAGGACGCTGTAAGTGCATGTCAAGTTGCCTACAAACAGCAAGCTTCTCCTAAGTTATCTTGGCTTGCATGTGAAGAGCTTCTCAGCTGCTGAAAAATTCATAAAACTGAATCAATAAAACATTTATGATTCTCGTCAACCTTCCTATTTCCTTTGCAAGAAGAAACCCTGACAGTAAACATTTTTTTCTCAAACTAATTCTCTCTGGTTGTTTATTGGTGGGGTGTCATGTGTCATGTATCTAATGAGACAGGCCTCAGATGAAGATCTGGGAGGATGACAGAGGTAATAGTCCTTTATCACAAGCCATCAGACTGAGTGCAATTTGATTACAGTAAATAAAGATGAAACAGAGAAATAAAGCCTTTCCATTTGAAGGAGAGTGCTCAGCCATCACTTGAAGGTTGCTAATGTGGGGCACTGGCATTAAATTTACCCAGAGGAATATTAGCTAGTGGTCAGAGTAATGAACCTCCTTCTTAAATTTACTCCAGAAGGACCAACATTAGCATTTGTTATCTGTTATGCACGCATGAATGCATGCATGCAGAGCAATGCTGTGAATTGTTTACTGAGCTCTGAATCTGTACGTGTTTGAGCAGGTCATGAGGAAAAATGAAGGGAATTATATCGAATTTTTCATGCAAATAATAAGCTGCTAAAACAAAAAGAGAGAAATCCTTGACGTTAAAACAAATAACACATGAATGCAACATTACCAAATTGAGCACAGTGGCTGATCCCAAGCATGGTGATGACAAGGCATCACTGTAAACCAGTTAACACTTGAAAGGGGATGTTTTATTCTTTAAAATGCTGAAAATCTATTTGTATGTTCTTTATTGGGTTGACTTGATTGTCTCAGATGAGTTATTGTCAACTCAAGAACACAACCTTGTGACTTTGTTGCCTTGATCTGAATAATTAGATTTTCAGAAAACTTTTTTAGAAAGTCAATTCTCAAACTAAGCTCCAAGTAGAATTATCCAATCTCCCTATTGTACTCTACCTAACATTGAACTTAGGGAAGCTCAATATTGATGCATGCATTTAAGTATGCATATATGGGTGTGTGTGTGTGTGTGTGTGTGTGTGTGTGTGTGTGTGTGTGTGTGTGTGTGTGTGTGAGTGTTTGTCTGTGTGTGTGTGTGTGTGTGTGTGTGTGTGTGTGTGTGTGTGTGTGTGTGTGTGTGTGTGTGTGTGTGTGTGTGTGTGTGTGTGTGTGTGTGTGTGTGTGTGTGTGTGTGTGTGTGTGTGAAAGGAGAATGTATGTGTTTGAGAGGATTATGTATGTGAGTGAGTAGAGAATGTATGTATGTGAGTGAAGGATAAATGTATATGTGAAAATACTATGTGTGTGTGAAAAGAGTATGGGTGTGTGAAAGAAGAATGTATGTGAATGCAAAGTGTGTTCGTGTGTTTATGGACTGTATATAAACAGATTTGGTGAAATAACCGGAAGTCGAGCCACTGCCATTACTGAGGGGACAGTTCCCAGTCTGTCAGCCGTAGGCGCTGTGTATGAAGCAGGCTTTGAAATTTAGCAGCATGAAGTGGAAGTTGTTGCTTTTGTGAACATGTCTGGAAATGCTGGGAGGACGTGTGAAGCCATGGGCTGTTCTAAATACATGCCATGATCCATGCTGGACCTGCCTGTCAGAGCCTGCTTTAAAGCTGTCTTCACTTTGTACAGGAGCACTGCGGTGTGGCTGCAGCAGCACTCTGCAGTCACAGTACAACCTAATTTACCTTGGCAGTGTAAATTTTGCCCGACCCCTGACTTCATGTAATTTTGACCCTTAATCAGAGATCTATAGTTGTTTTTTCTGATCATCGAATGCCAGACGTTCAATAAAATATTTAGGAATATCCAAATCAAAACACTAGGGCCGGGAATCGAAAACCGGCTCTTGTTGAGAACCGTTGTTGCAATTCCTAGGAATTATTCGGCACTTTTGCAAACGATTCCCCTTATCAATTCCAGTCTGTGCGAATGACGTCACCATGTACGCTGGGTAGCTTATGGAAGCAGGAAACATGGCGTCTAAGTGGCACAAACACTTAAAAGTTTGGTTATACTTTACAAGAAAGGATAACAACAGGGTAACTTGCAATAATTGCATAGTGAGTATTACATCAAGGGAAGGAAAAAGCCTTTGGGCAGAAAATATGCGATCCTTTAGATTTAAAGACATGTTTAAACCCACTTCGAACTAGTGAAAATCAACGCAGCAGTTGAATTTAATTACTCTCCTGTTAATACTGCAGGCAACTAATCAACTAACACTGCCTATCAGGTTACCTTCATTTACCTTATCGATACACCTCCACACTAGCAGACTCCAGTGACAAAGGTCTGACCGGTGGTGAGATTTTTCCCACTCTACAAAAGCTACAGCAACACTGCACCAAACAAGAAGATGACTGCCTCCACAAGGAGCATAGAGGCGAACATTTGGAAAGACATTTCCAACCGATACTGGAACAACTAATTATTTATCAGGGTTAAACCAACAGTTATATTGCAGGAGGCCGTGTGCAATTAGTTTTTTGCCCCTTATTGTTCCACCTACTGTGGAATTGATAAGCAAATTGATAAGGAATTGAATCGATAGACTGAATCGACAATAACATTGATATTGATAAAAACTTATCACATCCCACCCCTACAGAACACAAACTTGTGTTGCGGTTCTTATGTCGCATGTAACCAACACAGCCAGACTGGGGCTGACTGTGCAGAATGGAGAGGAGTTTTGTCTACACTGTGCTTCTCTGGTACACTGTTCAATATCCAGATTATTTGGGTAAAATGAACAGAAATGTGTTTGTAAAATTCTGAATTCACCCACTGTGTTTCTTAAACTGAAGCTCCAAATCCTGCTACTGCACCCTACACATGGCTGACCAATCAGAAAGCAGGTGGTTTTGTTCCTTTTAGAGCAGCCTTCTGACTGCTGTACCTTGGATGACCAACTGTCCGAGCTGGACCATGTCATGGGTCAGCTCGCAGCTGCTGGTGCAAAGATTTCTCTCGCCAAAGGTCAGTGGTGCAGGTCACAAGTTCAGTTTGTTGGCCTCCTTGTGGGACCACAGGGAGTGCAGCCTCAACTTGGCAGAATTCAAGGTGTGGCCACCATCACACCTCCTACGAATGTCTCCGAACTTCGGAGCTTCCTAGGGGTGTGCAACTACTCACGTCAGTTTGTAGAACACTACGCTGAGATAGCGAGACCTCTGACTAATCTACTGAAGAAGGATGCGCCTTTCGAGTGGACTGAGCAGCAGCAACAGGCCATGGATGACCTGAAGGCCGCGTTATGCTCAGCTCCGTGCTTGGCACTCCCTGACTGCGACAAGGAGTTCCACCTTGAGGTCGGTTTCTCATCTCACTGTTTGAGTGCCGGTCTCTACCAAGTATATCACTGCGACAGGCGTGTCGTAGCCTATGCTAGTAAGATCTTGTACGGTCCTGAGTTGAAGTACTTTGGCTGTGAAAAAGCTTTGCTTTCCACCATGTGGGCGGTGAAACACTTTTCTAGCTACATCGGTGGACAGAAAATCGTCATTGAGACTCAGCACCAGCCAGTGACCTTCCTTAACAGTCAGCGCATAAGAGATGGTGTGGTGACCAATGTGCGAATCGCATCATGGCTGCTGGCTCTTCAAAGCTTCGACATCGAAGTACACTACACCCAGAACCGACGTAGCCCTCTTGGCATGGGTTTGACTGCGTGCCAACACTGCTCAGACAACGCTGTCAGGTCAGTCCCGCCAGCTAGTCCTCCTCAGACTCTTCTAAACCCCAACCACCATTACATCAATCAGTCTCTCTGTGTGGACTTGCCGACCGTGTACGTCGATGGCAGTTCTTTTCAACATGGTGCTGCGCCTAGGTCAGGCGTGGGTGTCGTCTGGTTGAACGCTGACCAGAAGGACTCCCAATGTTACTGGTTGGGTCCAAAGACCTCACAGTTTGCAGAAGTGGCTGGGATCTTGATAGTACTACAACTTGCTGTGGACCATGGTGTTCGTGAGCTGGAGATTTTCACTGACTCGGACTACGCGCGTCTCACTTTCATTTGTCATCTACCTTCTTGGAAGAGTAACGGGTTCCAAACCTCTAACCGAAAGCCCGTTAAACATCAGGACCTCTTCATGGCTTGTGACGCCCTAGTGACGTCACATGACATGCACATTTATTGGCGTAAAATCAAAGGACATTCTCGTGCACCCAGAAATGATAAGGACCTGAACGACCTTGCAGACTCTCTTGCCAAACAAGGCGCGGTCGATGGTACTCCATGGGCCTTCAACCCCTTGTGACTTCCTGAGGATGTGTCTTCTCGGTCTGACCCACCCCGTGTGTGTGTCGTGACTCGAGCTCAGGACGCTAACGCGTCCACCTCCAAACCATCCGAGGGTGTGGTGTCCGTTCAACCTGTCTTTTCAGGTAATTATCTTGTCAGTCTTCAGTCCCAGGACCCTGCTATAAGCAGGATGATCCTGTCCCTTTCTTATCCTACAACTCATCTGCCTTCTTCCGCCAAGCTTGACTCTGTTCCTGAGCCCCGTGCTCTCTTTTGTGTTCGGGTCATGGTGAGAATGGTTGAAGGGTTGCTGATGCACACCTCCAAGCCTCCTTTGCCGCCTGTCCTCGTGGCGCCACAGTCACTGGGGGGGTGGGGGTGGGGGGGGATCACGCAAGCTCATGACTCTCCCCCCGCCGGACACAAAGGTGTCAAGGCAACGTTCGGTGCCCTGAGCCAGGTTGCTTATTGGCCGGGGATGCGTCGCAACGTCTCAGACCACGTCCAGCATTGGTTTGTCAGTTTCAGCCATCCAATCCCGCACACAGAGCTCCCCTACAGAGAAAGGGACCATCCACACCGTGGTCGGGCTTGCAATTCGATTGGATGGGGCCTCTGGCCAGGTCCAGCAGGGGTAATTAATACATCTTGACCATGACCTGTGCATTCACCAAGTGGGTTGAATGTCTACCGGCACCTAATGACACGGCAAAAACAACAGCTATTCTCTTGATGAATCACATCTTCACCCAGTTGGGTCTTCCCACTCGGGTTGACTCGGACAGGGGTACTCACTTCACCTCTGAAGTGATGGCACATCTTTGGAAACTGTTGGGTGTGAAGGCCAATTTCCACATTAGCCATCGCTCCCAGTCTTCTGGCCAGGTCGAAAGGATGAACCGGATGGTGGTCGGCTTGTTGAGGAAATATGTGTCCTCTAATCACCGAGACTGGGATGCAAAGCTTCTGTTGGTTCTCATGGCCATACGGGCCACCCCTCATGAGTCTAGAGGTGTCTCCCCATTTGAAATAATGACAGGTAGACAAATGACCCTGCCACTTCACCTGCTGTACCAGCCTGTTCAGTCGGAGGCCGACCCGGCTTAAACGAGCGAACAATGTTTGCAGAACCTGAAGATCCATCTGCCTGCAGCATTCTCGTTTGCACAGACAAATCTGGAAAAATCAGCTGAGGGCAGGAAGGCTTATTATGATCAGAAGGCCTCACATTCTGAACTCAACATAGGTGATGAGGCCTGGTCCTACATTTTCGCTCCTAAAACTGGTAACACCAAGAACACCTCTGGGAAGCTGGCTAAGAAACTTTAACCGAAGTGGTCAGGCCCATACCTGATAACTGATAAGGTCTCTCCAGCCATGTATCAGATCAAGATTAACCAATCAAACAAGGAGCCCGTCTAAAAACGGGTCCACAGGGACCAAATCAAACTGCACAAGGGTTCCACTAATTTGGTCAATGCTGCCACCAATAACTTACCTATTTTGAAAGGGGGGTGATTTTGTGCCTTGTCGGTTCCATAGCTCTCTATCTCGAGTTACACAAGTTGTCTATGTTTGTGTGTGTGCATGGTTGTCTTTCCTGTTTGTACATGACGTGCACTTGGGTGATTTGAGATGAATGTGCTGTGGGTTCCTGAAGTCAGGTAATCAGGTAGTTAACAGTAGACAGGTTTAGTCCACATATTACTGTCATCCAATTTACCTTAATAATCTGCTGACTTGTGTGCTTCCAAAGGGATTGTGCGAGACTGTTGAAACCATGTACTGTTCTTCGGAGTGGGGTTCGTGCCTCACCACTTTTGGCCTCTTCCTGGGGAACTACACCTTCCCCTGTCATCGGAGTCCTTTTAGGACTCTGGTTTATTCAACGCCAGGTGGTCTCTGTCCGGACCACTGTACCATTAAAAGGGGGGGATATGTAACGGAATGAAATGACTGTTTTCCACCAAAAGTAATTTTCCCCCTCTCCTCTGACAAAGAACTAGTCTGCAAGAGATATGGCCTCAAGGTCTCATGCATTTGCTACTAAACTGCTTCTTTCCAGCTCAAGAGAAGAATGAAGAAAGGACTCTCTCCTTTTAATAAATCAAAGAACTCTATTTTAATAAAGCTAATCAAACAAAGTGTTAGTCAATAATAAGATGAGACCAATCTGTGAAATCAAAATATTAATTACTTTATTATAATCCTATAGAATATAATAAGTAATATGACTTTAAATGTTTCCACTAGGACTGATCTCATGTAGCGTTAAGAGACGACACATTGCTTTTACTGATCCAATCAGAATCTGCCAGATCTGACGGAGGCGTGGTTTTGGTGGTGCTTGGTAAACCTGTCATCTTTTCATTCGACCAAAAACCAAAACATCCTAAGTATAAAACTATGCCCACGTCATCTTTAATGCCAGTTCAAAGCGTTCTAGAGAAGTTGTCAAGAGTGGCCAATCCGTAACTTTCCTCTTCAGCCAAAAGAACCAATGACAGGCTGGATAAAATCTGTTGCTGTTCCAACTGCTGCAACGGTTCCTTTCAGAATAAAAGCTGAACCATCACGACACAGGTTTGGGTCTCGCTAGATGCCAACAAAACTGTCGTAACCCGGAAGTATCTCAAGACTGGTGGTCGGCTGCCATGGCTGTTTCTACAAGCTTCCGCTCCATAACGGTCAAGCTGGACCTCTAGCCCTCCTGATCTAGACGGGGACTTCCACTAAGGGTGCGTAGACAGACAAAATGGCGTCGCATGTGTTTATGAATCTCCTAACCAAAGCTTAGTGCGAAGACATCATCTTCAATTCCCATCAGAACTAACCGTTTCTTCGGATTTGCTGGTTCTGAGCAACATTCCACATTACACCATTCTCCGTCTCATTCACCTTAGTTACACCATACATTTAGTGTTTAAGTTAGTCTAGTTTTCATTTGTTTAGTAATAAATCTTTAAAGGGACTTTACAGACTTTTGAACTGTTATGCTCGCGTTTGCCCCCTCAGGCCAAAAGCGTAATGGCAGCTTCAATAGTAGGCTCGTGCACGAGGCGTGCATGCAGTACGTGCACACTTCTTAACGAAAATAACAGCTGAGACAGTCCGGTGTGTGTGTGTGTGTGTGTGTGTGTGTGTGTGTGTGTGTGTGTGTGTGTGTGTGTGTGTGTGTGTGTGTGTGTGTGTGTGTGTGTGTGTGTGTGTGTGTGTGTGTGGCCTGGAGGACAGAGGACAGGAGAATGCGCAGCTAATTAATTAAATAATTTGGTTCTGTACCTTTCCCTTCAGCACAGCCGACAAAGGTTTATGATGGGTCAGTTCTCCTGCATGCTCAGATCATTCCCTTCCCTTGCTTGAAAAATTGTTTCAAAATGAAAGTTTAACCCACATCTTTTTTTATCTGTGAATTCAATGCCGTTCGGCGAGTCTCAAATAAAAATTTGGGCATTTTACTGTAAAAAAATATACCATTAATGAAAAAAAGAAACTCTAAATGAACTATGTTCACACCCAGAATTGAACCTAGGTCTTCTGCATGGTAGTCAGATATCTTACATGGCTAGCTACACTCTAGTAGCATTCACAGTATCTTTTAAATCCTTGATGACACCTGAAACGTCAAACCAAAGAATGGTTCGAAGCAAAAATGGCTATTTTGTTGCTAATTTGCAGGAAATATCTAGAAGAAAGTTCTACAGAAAGTAGCTAAGGGTCCTCAGAAATGTAGCTAGGTTTGTCACTAGGCGTTAGGAACAGCGAAAAAGTTGCTGAGTTGGCACTACCTCTCTCTCTGCTGCTAAATCTACGGATAGCAAATGCTACGGGCTATGCCTGAGCGTGAACGTGCATGAAGCAGCCTGCTCGACCCGAGCAACTCTCTTTTTCTATGATTTTACAGAAAAACAGGCAATCACAGTAAAAATGCCAGGGCTCATTCTACAGGACCAGGGCATTGCAGGAGAATGTATGAAGAAGAAATTTATTATTTCTATACATGCTTTGGCTGTCAAACTCCCATAAGGTCCCTTTAAACTTTTAAAACCCGACTCTCTTCTGTTGTCTCTGAATTAATACAAAGCTGTTATCTAATCCCTGCAATAAAAAGTTCCAATCTTCTGGTTAAACAGAACCCACAGATCCATAAGGTTGACTTCATATTTGCTATGGAATTTTATGTCTTATGGCTTATTGAATGACATGTAAATTAATTCATTACACTGCTGAGCTTACTCCCACAGATCATCAAGTGGTCTCCCTCCTGAGCATCTTGTGCTGCTGACCAATCAGATTTGCTTTTTAACACTTCAAAGTGCTTCAAAGCTTAAGCCTAGCAGAGAGGGAGAAGAGGACAAGGCTTCCTATCAAGAGTTTGAGATGATCAGCTACGTACAAGCAGAGAACTGTGGCAGAACATCTGACCACTTTGCCTGCTTGATCAGTGCAGCCTCTCAAAGTTACTGGCATTAAACGCAGCTCAACCCAGTATCACACTGGGCTGTGACTGATGGTGACCAATTGTGAACAGCATTCATGAGGAAGTCTCCACGGATGTCTGGATAAATTCATGTGGGTTCTCAATTTTTATCCACTAGTGAGAGTCTCAGCACTTTATTCTCGTGTCATAGGATTTTTTTATTTCCATCATAAAACATATGCAACAGGTTTCCTTTTACTAGTAGATTTCCCATGAATCTGAAACCTTTCTGGAAGAATTTTTTTTTTTAGTTTCTGTTTGTTGGAAAAGCCACACGTGTGACAGCTTTATGAAGACTTGTTGACCATGCCGCAAATTAAAAAGAAGGCTAACTGAGAACAAACTGATTAAGGTCCAGGTCACATTCTGGAGGATTTCCTGTTAACCGCGATCATTAGATGAAAAGGGGAGGATGGCATTTTTTTTAAAGGAGAAGAGCGGCTCCGAGTGCCAACGTGTCATCGGCCACAGATTCCTCTTCCAGTCAGCACTCTAGGACTCGAAATAAAAAACTGAATAATTCCGAGAAAAACTAACAGTTGGTTCCAACATCGGTTCCAACCGATGCTCAATGCTCGATGCCCAACCCTACGTGTCACACTCTTCATTCAGCATATTGTGCTTGTACTTTGGTAACAGATGTACTGTATATATGGGTGCATGTGGGAGTAAGCTGTTTTTAATCAAAATCAAAAGACTGTGAGCAACAATGAAGAAAACTTAGTTTCATCCATTCTTTACACGTGATGTTTCTGCTTCTTGCCTCCTTCAGTGAAAATTTTAAAAACCATCATCAGTGACAGAAGTAACAGAAATGTGGCATCGCCGGTCAGACTGTGGTCGCTTTGAAAAACGTCAGATATATATCCAATTTAGAAAAAATACATGAAAATGACCTGCATTAGACTTGAAAATAAAATGTTGCTGTTCAGACTGGTAGAAAAATCTAATATTGGATTTTGGGTCTTTTTTTTCCTGCAGTACAAATGAATCCTGTTTTGAATAAAATTGTGCCCGTCAGTCATATATTTTTACCTCATGAGGCCTATCTGTATAAAACAATAAATATATACATTGATCGTGATTCTAATGCATGTTGTTGGGTATTACATAGTAATTGTATGTCTCCAAATATTTAAATACACTGTTGTTTTCTGCACATTAACAGGTGTTAACATGTTATGAGTTTCTTATATTAAGTTATTGTTAGTTAATTCTCTTGATATTTTTTAGAAATCATCTTAAAGACTTTGTAAATGAAATCCATTGTTAAAATTAAAACTCAGCACAAGACTTATTCAACTTCTTTTTCCTTTTCTTTGTGCGGTAAATGAGCATAAAGGGGGTTTAAATGTATTGTCCACTAACTAAATGTTTATGTTTATGTATTTATCAGACGCTTTTGTCCAAAGGGACTTAAATAAATAGATAATACTTGTTCTTTTTTAAATATAATTGGTCAGTCTGAATGTGAACATAGTCTTCAACTCCCAAGTCCTGCTTTAGCTGCAGAAAGAAAATATGGACGCTGGTTATAAAATTAGAATATCATGACGAAGTAGATTTATTTCAGTAATTCTATTCAAAAAGTGAAACTTGTATATTAGATTCATTCATTAAACACGGACTGATTTAATTCAAATGTTTATTTATTTTAATGCTGATGATTATTACTGACAACCAATGAAAATCCCAATTTCTGTATCTCAGATTATTAGAATATCAATTAAGACCATTGCAAAAAAAAAAAAGATTTTTTGAAATGTTGGCCAACTTAAAAATATGAGCATGTACAACACTCAATATTTATTTGGGGCTCCGTTGGCCTGGATTACTGCAGCAATGTGGCGTGGCATGGAGTCCATCAGTCTATGGCACAGCTCAGGTGTTATGAGAGCCCATGTTGCTCTGGTAGTGGCCTTCAGCTCTTCTGAATTGTTGGATCTGGCGTGTTGCATCTTCCTCTTCACAATACCTCATAGATTTTCTATGGGGTTAAGGTCAGGTGAGTTTGCTGGCCAATCAAGAACAAGGACACCATGATCCTTAAACCAAGTACTGCTAGCTGTGGCTTTGGTTGCAGGAGTCAAGTCCTGCTGGAAAATTTAATCTGCATAAAGTTGGTCAGCAGCAGGAAGCATGGAGTACTCTAAAACTTCCTGGTAGACGGCTCCGTTGACCTTGGACCTCAGAAAACACAATGGGCCAACACCAGCAGATGCCATGGCAACCCAAACCATCACTGACTGTGGAAACTTTACACCTCAAGCAACGTGGATTCTGTGACTCTCCTCTTTTCCTCCAAACTCTGGGACCTTGATTTTTAAAGGAAATGCTAAATTTACTTTCATCAGAGAACTTAACTTCGTACCACGCAACAGCAGTCCAGTTGTTCTAGAGATGCTTCTGATGCTGTCTCTGGTTCAAGAGTAGCTTGACACAAGGAATGTGACAGCTGAAACCAGTCCTGCATTGAACCTATTCACAGTATTCTAATATTCTGAGATACTGAATTTGGGATTTGCATTAGTTGTCAGTTCATAATGTAGGGTTTTGGAAATTGAGTGCTTTAAAAGTCCAATAAATATATTACCTCTACTTATGACCAATAAGCTGTGATACTCTTAAGTATAGAATCTCAACCCTGCTTGGTCTTTACTGTGTTTATCAGAAGATCTAGGATTCTTTCTTTATTAAGGAATTGTACACACTTTGTTTTTATTCAGAAAAGAGTCAGGTTTATAAAAGTAAGAATTTATTTTACAAAATATTAAAACATGACAAGTAAACTAAGCATTTACTGTGATGGATGGAACTAAAGGTGATGTATGAACCTAGGTGTAAATGCGGTGTTAGTCAGAACTTCCTTGTCTAGGAGAGCTGAGTTCTGAATGTAAAAGAATTTGGGTTGCACTAAGCTATGAAGTTGATTATTATCAAAAGCACATCAGACGCTATCTGTGTGTCTACTTCGCCCGTTTTCGGAGACCCTCTTGGTGGATCTGATGGTCAGAGAGTTCGGATGACCTCTGGCACCAAAGAGCTGTAAAATACCGTGGCACCGACGCTTCAGTCCAGAGATGTCTTGGGTCACGACAGATGGATGGAACCGCGCATCTGGGATTCTGAAGGAGCCTAAACAATATCAGCTTGTTCTGCAGGAACTGTTTCTGTATCAGCTTCGCAGGTGCAAAAAGATTTTGATGACGTGTCAAAATCTCTGATGGGTTAAAGAGGTGTTGCTTCAGGTGGCCGGTCTGAAACTTTCTCTAGAACTGCTGAATCACCCAGAGTGATCCAGTTTTAAGGATCTC
Source organism: Nothobranchius furzeri (assembly GCF_043380555.1). Classification (NCBI taxonomy): domain Eukaryota; kingdom Metazoa; phylum Chordata; class Actinopteri; order Cyprinodontiformes; family Nothobranchiidae; genus Nothobranchius; species Nothobranchius furzeri. Next base: position 50,907,401 of record NC_091749.1, read on the forward strand.
ATGTCATGATTTGTGTAGTCAACCAAAGGTTGACAGGTTTGAGGAATGTTACCAAGCAACTCAGAAACACGCCTTTTTTGACACAGAGGCTCTGACTGGAGTTTGACTATTTATGTGTCAGAGTTTAACTTAACCTTACTTGAGCTTGTGTGAGTGCAAATGATGACCTTGCCATGTAAACAACATAACATGACATAACATTCATTTCACACTTCAATCATTGAGCACAGATTAATGAAACATTTCATTATATTATAATTCTTATAAGTAGCAAAAAACAAGCATTTATTTAATGATCTAGCTTGTAAGTTGTAGAAGAAGTTCATATTGATTTAGGAAATCATTCTTGATTTAGCAACTGAACCGAGCTGGAGTGTTCCTTATATGGAGGCATGAAGACCTGAAAGATTGGGCCTTGAGGAGAAAACATTATTGTTGACATTTCGTTATCGGTTCAGAGCTGCAGGCCCTGAGCTCCAGCTGGTGGGATGGAGGCAGGCTGATTTTAAAGGGAACACATGCAGTCTTATGTCTCCTTTTTGACCAGATGTTGAATGGTCAAACTGTACCTAAAAACTTACCATTGCTGGACGTTACAATAATCATCAAAACTAAAAGAATTAAACACTTGAAATTGATCAGTCTGTCTGTAATGAATGAATCTAATATACAAGTTTCACTTTTTAAATGAAATTACTGAATTAAATCAACTTTGTCATCATATTCTAATTTTCTGGCCAACAGCTGTAGACGGGCAAACTAATGACATACCAGCAAACTTGGAAGGTGTAAAAAGAAGTGACAACTTACCCCCATCCCCACCCTGTACCAGTCGTTTGGATTTGGGGAGATTTTAGTTGTCTATTTTTTCAACAGGGGGGGTTGTAGTGACCTTTGATAAATATAGGAATTGACTGATTTTAAAGGGACACTTTGCAACTTTTTCATATTGAGCCAGTTTGTGCCAAAATGACCCTTTACAGGGTTATTTAAAGGCCACCCAGCCCTATCACCCCCAGTGGGCAGAATATTCCACTTGCAACTTCAGACTGGCAGGCTGCTCTCTTGGGACTTAGAAAAGATGTAGCTGACATATCTGGCGCTGCGGTCTGGTTCCAGCATGTTTTCTGCATGTTTTAGATCATGAACACAGCTAATTTGTTTAACTTAGTGATGAATCACTCCTGTAGACACTAAGGACGGCTGGGGAGACATTTCAGCTCTTAGATTAAGGTATTAAAAAGACGAACACATAGCGAGGTTTGTTTAGATTCTACAAACGGACACTAGGGGGTGGTAAAAGCAAATTGCCTAGTTTGCCTTTAAGGCCAGGAGAGAGCAGTGTGTGTGAAGACTAGTAGACGTTAATCCAGGGTTCGAATAACATGGGCAGCTAAAGGCAGCCCAGCTCCCTGAAAGTGTGACAGGCTCCTCTAGAAGCCCTCAACAGTAACATTTTCAAATTGGCGCCACCCAAAAAAACACAACACCCGATCGTTATTGTCCACTCATATTCTCTGGTACTTTCTGTCTTTTATCCATGCCTAACGTGCTTCTCATCTTTTGTGCGAGAGGCTGTGATTTGGTTCTGATTGGACAATTTTATTGGTCCCGGTTTGCTCTCTATAACTGCAGAAAAGAAGATATTTTCAGCAAATACGACATTAAAAAATCAAGCTATTAAGTACTCCTTTAATATAAGCTTAAGACAGAGTTCAGCATTTCTGCATTTTGTTTTGGGGGCCTTAAGGCACAAATATTCTATTTAAGCATGTTTCTGTGTGTGTGTGTGTGTGTGTGTGTGTGTGTGTGTGTGTGTGTGTGTGTGTGTGTGTGTGTGTGTGTGTGTGTGTGTGTGTGTGCAACATCTCTCAAGGCTTAGATCCTATCCATAATCTGCTCCACCCTATCACTCTACATAGTCCCCCTATACCGTGGGAAGGATTTAACATCCAGGCTAGCACTTTGTACTGTAAACCACTCACACTGTTTAACTGCAGCATAAATCCAGGCACACATTTAAATATATTTATACTAAGCACCAATTCACAGGGGTGAAACAGGTAAAATTGAGATGTGAGGTAATTTAGTTGAGTGCTAAGAGCTTTGAGTTGCTGTATCACTGTCTGTCAGGCCTCCAGTAGGCCCACTGCTGGGACACAGGCTATCTCTAAGGGAGAGCCCAGCTGTATAGCTAGGGTCTCTGTGGAAATTCAGGGGAGCAAGAACAGAAAGCTCCACACATCACAACTCAGCCAAGCTTAATTACCTCCTGACTCTCCTCACATGGCTCTGCCTGACGAACAATCACTGGATCTGAGGTTTGGATGAAATCAACCAACAGGCTCACTAACCAGCCCCTCTCCATCTCGTCATCAGCGACGCCTACATGGCTATTCATCTCAATTAGCCATGCTCTGCACTCCTAAAATATTTATGTCAAGATAAAGCTGTGAGAACATGCCTCAGTGTGACTCCTCATATTTTTTACTGAACCAATCTGAATCATGGGGTCCATGTTGAGAACAAAACCACACTACTTTTTATTATTCTACTGATAACATTTGGATTTTTCTGTTCCAGCAAACAGACATACTGTTATTTCAGCCTTGCTTAACTGCAATAAAGATGTTCAAACATGAATGGAGACAAGATTTCTTAAGCTACAAAAATATTTTGACTTGGACAATCAAATGCTAAAATGGCTAAACCAATGCTACTAGTACATTACACTCACATCTTTAAAAGACATCTCCCTCGGTTCTCTGTTTCAAGTCACACATGTTTTGTTCAGTGTATTGTGTATGTGTGAGGATAGAATTCATGTCTAAACATAGCATCCAGGCTTGGTTAACTTTGAAGTTGTCATGCTGTGGGTTTCTATAGATCTATGACTGAGTCCATAACAGATAAAAGCGAGTAAATCCGCAAACTGTTTTGTTAAATCCAAATTCCATTTTCTTTTATTTTTCAATTCTTAGACGTTTTAGAATTTTTATATTTTCACAAATTAGTGACTGATTTAAGTTAATTTTATACTTCAATTTTACAATACTAATCACTAATTCCTTTTGTGGTACATTCACATATAGGTTTGATTAATAAATACACTGATTAACGTCTTGTGTTTCTTCTTCATTTTATATTATTGATTCTTTTAAAGATATATTCAAATATATACATATTTACATGCTGATTACCATTGATTACTTTATTACAAGATTTTTATGATTTCCTTTGAATTATATTTCAATTTTGCCCGTTATGAGCTACTGATTATTTTGCTCTTCCATTTTTGAAAAATTATTTGCTCAAAAGCTTTCACTTTCCCTTTCATATATTGTAGTGTTGTTTATTTTGTTCTTTTTCCAACACTTTTCCAGTACACGTAGTTTACTGCATGCACTTCTTTAAACTGACCTCTTTTCACATAATCTCCATAGCATAACACATACAGGTACATATAGTCCTAGTCGGTTTTTATTTTATTTGTTCTTTTCCATCAGACGCCATCTATGTGGGTCTACGGTAAAATGCCCTGTGTGTGTTTTGATACTTTGCTGAGTTTCACCAGATGTCCTCGCTTCCTGAGATAACATCACTGCCTCATCACTTGGTTCTGCTGCCTGCTGCTCTGGGTTCTGGTTCTTCTGGAGTTCTGGACGTCCTATGGTTTTCCTGCTATGGTTTTCACTGATCACTACGGATCTCTGTGGATCGCTGGGATCTGGTATGTTTCTGCTCATGGCTCTGTTTATCCTGCTCATCAATAGCCCTGCCTGCAGATTTCGCTAAGTGGGATTATGATTTCCTGATTGGGATATCTATTGACTATTCCTTTGTGTGGGGGTTTGTTTTTCCTCACTCCTGATGCTTCGGTGCCTGAGAACTAACTCTGTCTTCCTCTGCTGAGTCCTCAGGGCCTCAAAGACTGTCCAACGCCTCATGGCCGTGACCTTGGAAAGGGGGGAGTTGTAACGTACCAAAAGGGTCAATTTTCACCTATATATTGATCAACATAATAACCTTTTGTCTACATAAATAAATCCACTTTCTAGTTGGCCTTCTAAATCCAGAAGGTTCTGCTCAGTGCTTGTTGACATACCAGAAGACAAAACATCCAGACAAACATTCTCTCCCAAGGTCCTGCGCTCTCTGCGTAAAAGTCAGACTGGTGATACCTCACCTTAAATAAAAATCAAGCCTTCTTGAAGCTCCTACATGACTTTACAGTTATAAGTTAAATAATCAAATGTGTTGAATGAACAAGATGTTTAAGTCAAATGTTTCAACAATCTGTGCTTAAACCAATGATGGTTTTGAAATGAATATTGCTCTTACAATGATCCTTTTCAGATCTTATGATCAGTATGTGTTTGATTTAACAAGTTAATCATTGTTTACACTCATACACATCACAACAAGATACTCATTAAGGCATTAATATTCACCTCACATAAGAGTTTAAAGATTGTCATTCGCAAAGTGTTAAAAATATCTTTGTATCTGAAGAAGGCGTGGCTTACTGAGGGATGTTGGTAAATACTCTAAAACATGTCAAATTCTGATTTGCCAAACTTGGCCAAAACTCATATCATTGTGGTTTATTAAAACAAGAATTACTTCCCAATTAATTCAGTTTCTAGCTGACTCTCGAACCAGCCAATTCGGGAACAAGCATTTTTGAGACATCTCTTTTGACCTCCAGTCAAAAGCCTTTCTGCGACGCTGCAAGCTGATAGTCAAACAGCTCTTTTCAGAGCTACTTCAACCCTCAGACATCCACCTTGGACACTTAATCTGCAAACCCCGGGTTGCATCTCATGGCCGGGGAAGCTGAACTCAGAGGAAGCTACTAATCTCTGAGTATTGTGGTTTCGAAATCCGGTGACCTCACCACTCTGACCGCAACCCTCCGGACCACTGGGAGCAACTCATACAAGGGTATCGTAAGCCTGCATACTGGAGTCGGATGAGGTTGTTAAATAAACAACTCTCTAGTCATAACCAAACAACAAATTCTTTTACACCCAGATTTCACAAATTCTCTCAGATACAAAGAACGGTTGCTAAAAATCTAGCTTCCATCCCAACATTTCACCCATCACATTAAAACACTCCAGATCCATTACACCACATCTCATTATTCATATCTTGTCATGTATGAATTGTTAGTTTAGGAAAATGAATTTAACTAATTTTATAAACTATATACGTGACTCTGTCTGAATTTATACAAAGTGTGTTAATGGTCACTGAAGAAGAAAAGAACCCTAGAATCTTCTGATTAAATGTTCAAAGATCAATCAGATTGATATTTCATATTTATATGGAATCATCACGGGCTGCACAGTGACACAGTGGTTAGAGCTGTTGCCTTGCAGCAAGAAGGTCCTGGGTTCGCTTCCCAGCCTGGGATCTTTCTGCATGGAGTTTGCATGTTCTCCCTGTGCATGCGTGGGTTCTCTCCGGGTACTCCGGCTTCCTCCCACAGTCTAAAAACATGACTGTTAGGTTGATTGGTCTGTCGAAATTGTCCTTAGGTGAATGTGTGTGTGGATGATTGTTTGTCCTGTGTATCTCTGTGTTGCCCTGCGATGGACTGGCTCTCTGTCCAGGGTATACCCCACCTGATTGCCCATTGACCGCTGGAGATAGACCCCCCCGACCCTACGTGGACAAAAGCAGGTTCAGACAATGGATGGATGGATGGAATCATCACATCTTATTGGTCATAATTAACTAATGTATTCCACTACATAAGAATGATGTAAGAATGACATCTTGTGGTCACATGTGGTTACTACATGCCATTTTTCTAAACAAAAAGTTTTCCCCTTGCTGTTCTGTGAGTTTCATGGCTGTTGCTAGTTACAGATCATAAAAAGATTACAGAAAATGCAAACGATAGGTGAACAGAAAAAAGAACCAATCAGCAATTGGGACAGGAAGTACTAGATGAGAAAATAACCAATCAGAGTCCATAGCTGGTTGCTGTTTGAGCAAGCTAGCGGTACCCATGTATGCCGATAACAGTTGAACAATTTATTTCTAAAGCATGAAAATGTCTGCGGCTGAGAGGAAAAATATTAGATGTGACTATATGAAAAGTCTTTGCTTGGTGAGTAGACATCCAGAGTCTCTCCTGGTTTTAAAAGTTGCAGTGGTAGCAGCGAGTGGGGGCAGGAGAGAGGTGGAATGCTGGTGTTCGCAGGGACCGGTGGTGCCTGTGTACAGCAGGCTTGCCTCTGTCAGTGTGCCCCAGGGCAGCTGTGGCTACAATGTAGGGTGTGAATGTGTGTTTGACTGGGTAAATGACTGATTGTGTTGTAAAGTGCCTTGGGGGGTCCCAGGACTAAAGAAGGCGCTATATGAAATACAGGTCATTTACCCGAACTGAACCGAATGCACGGAGTGGTGCATCTGGTTGTGAGGGCGAGACCCAAAAGGTCATTGCTAAAGAGGATGGCTGTTCACAGAGTTCTATGTCCAAGCACATTAATAGAGACGTGAAGAGAAGGACAAGATGGGGTAGAAAAAAGTATACAAACAATAGGGATAGCCACACTCTGGAGAGGATTGTGAAGCAAAACCCATTCAAACATGTTGGGGAAACTCACAAAGAGTGGACTGCAGTTGGAGTCAGTGCTTCGAGAACTACAACACACAGACATATTATACAAGACATGGTTTCAGATGTTGCATTCCTTGCGTCAAGCCACTCTTGAACAAGAGACAGCATCTTAAGTGTCTTGCCTGGGCTAAAGACAAAAAGGACTAGACTGCTGCAGAGTTATCCAAAGTTAAGTTCTCTGATAAAGTACATTTTGCATTCCCTTTGGAAATCAAGGTCCCAGAGTCTGGAGGAATAGAGTAGAGGAACAGAATCCATGTTGCTTGAGGTCCAGTGTAAAGTTTCCACAGTCAGTGATAGTTTGGGGTGCCATGTCATCTGCTGGTGTTGGTTGTGAGCTATACATCACTAGTGCTGAGTGAGACATAGCGTTAGTGGCAGTGACTGACGACCAGTCGGCCTCAGTCCTGTAACTGCACTACTAATGGGGAATTAAAAAAAAACGGGGAAATAAACAAATGTGAGGCTCAGTGAGCTGAAGACCTGGCCTCAGTTCCAATAAAAAATGTATCAAAGAACTTGTGAAAATCAAAATATTCTTTTGGGGCAATTTCCTCTGCCTCTTCTTGCTGCAACATCTTGTTTAAGTCACATTTAGGTTTGATGGGGAGGCTTGGTGATGGGAGCCCTGGATCTGTTTTGTTGATTGGTTGGGTGTCTAGTGTAAATCTACCTGAGAGGCTATATTGAAAAAAGAGAGGAAACATTTATTATCAAAGTTTTTATCAATCCATTTTTTTCTATTGCACCACATGTCTATCGATAGATCCATCCATTTTCGGCCACTAATACAGAGTCGGGTCAAGGGCGCAGTAGCCTGAGCAGAGAGGCCCAGACTTCCCTCTCCCCAGCCACTTGGGCCAGCTCTTCAGAGAGAATCCAAAGACACTCCCAGGCCAGCTGAGAGACACAGTCCCTCCAGTGTGTCCTAGGTCTTCCTTTAGTTCTCCTCCTGGTTGGACGAGCCCAAAAAAACCTCACCAGGGAGACGTGCAGGAGTCATCCTAACTAGATACCCAAGCCACCTCAACTGGCTCATGCTGTGAAACTTCTTCTGACAGGACACTCCGCCAGACGTTTCTAACATACCCTCACAGTATGTTTAGGCCTGCCAAGTGTTATTGGCATCCACCTCCACCATCAAAGCTAACTCACCACCAGGTAGTTCCCCAGCAGAACGGCAGGTATACATCATTACTGAACTATCATCCAGCACTGTTCATTAGCTGATCAGAGTGTGACACTTTAAGTCTAGAATATTGAACATTTTCACAAAATTCTAATTGTCTGAGATTTTGAATGTGGAGTTTTCATAAGCTGTTAACCACAATCAGGCTTGAAATGACGTTGCATGTAATGCAAATCTCATATTATTTAAGCTTTTGAGTTTAATTATTACAATGGACTATTTCACCATATGCTACTTTTTGATGTTTCACCAGTATATCCTAGTTTCATGTTAGTTTGAAATGAAGATGTGGACATTTTTGTTTAGAACACGAACACTCAGGTGTCTATCAGGTTTAGGTTTTCTTACCATCAACATTCCTGTGAAATAAAATGCTAGTGTGAAACAGGTCTAAATCTACAACACGCTCCACCCCCACAAGGCTGCATGTTAATTAATTAGTAAATAACTTTGTCACTATGCTGCTATGATTACTCTCTCACAATCTGAGTTACATCTGTGCCTTTTCATAAGCTCTGCCGCATTACTTCAACCTTTATGGGACGGATGAGACAAATAGTATTGTAGTGGAGCAAACAAGTGTTGCTATGTGGGCAGCATGCTGAGCAGAGCCGAGAGATACTATCAGGATGGGAAACACATGAAAGACACACACACACACACACATACAGATAATACAGCCAATGGTCACCCAAGGGCATCTTGCCTCTCACCCAGAAAATATCAGTCACAGCCCAGAGGCACAAAGCTAATACCTGCAATAATGCCTGACAGACTGCATATGGGCGTGACAGTAAACATGTAGCTCAGGGGCTGCTCTGTGTGCATGTCTAGGTTCCCTTTCTGTACCAGATCTGTAATCATTTCTCCTTTGTAGTGTTTTAATCCAACAGCTGTTTCAGACAGAATACATGACTTGAAGGAAAAAGTTTTTGAAAGCAGCTGCAGTCAAACAAGATGTAACAACTCTTTTGGAAAAAAATATTGCTTTACTAACTCTTTAAGTAATTTTTAATGATGATGTGTTCATTTATGCTTCTGTGCCTTCAAGCGGAGCTAAAGATTATAGTTGATATGATCCAAAAATCCATGAATGATGCTGCGTTATAAAACATCTTCGAGGTTGATAATAATAAATAACAGTTTGGAATGTTTTATAACATTTAAATTAAAATGTAAATGTCATCATTTATTTAGAAAAGATGGACACATCAAGTAAGATGCTAGGGATGTAAGAAAATATCAATAGACTGAAATATCATATTTTGTGTTATGACACTAAAGCATTATTTAAAAGCTGGGTTTTTATTTTTTTTATTGACATTTTGCATGCAAACATATTTTATATTTCTTTTGTGTGGAGCAATTCAAACTCAGACAGCTTGGTGGCGGCCTTTTTACTGCCTTCACTTGGATCGAACAATAAGATCTTCAAAGCGTCTGGCCCAGAGTTTTCCAATTAGCCTCTTAAAAACAGCAAATATCAATATTGCGAAATATTGATACTGTATCGCTAGATTCCTGTCAAAACACACCTCCATAAGATGCCATGTGTTGGTTTGTGGCCCAACATTTAAAATAACAAGTTAACTAAGGTTTTTTATTTGGTAGCACGGTTCTTGAATCTGGATTTTTTTTAAGTCTAGATCTTACTGATAATTCATGACACATACGCACACATGCACACACGCTCACTCGCACACGCACACACACACACACACCAGGAGCAGGAAAAAAGTGAACAACTCTAAAGAAAATGAAGGAAATAAGTGAAAACAGTGGTATGAAGTCATTTCCTGTCGTGTTTGTATAAATCACTGTATATTGTGAATAATGTGCTGCAGCTGAATCTTGACTTGAAGAAAAGACGGACGGACGGACGGACGGACGGACGGACGGACGGACAGACAGACAGACAGATGATAGATAGATAGATAGATAGATAGATAGATAGATAGATAGATAGATAGATAGATAGATAGATAGATTTGCTCCCTTAGGTTTTCTAACTGGGTTCCCTGGTTGTATAGCCTGTTCCTTTCTCCTCCTGGCCCTGACGCCGGCTCCTCATGGCTTCCTGGGATGTCCCTCTCTCCTGATACCATCTCATGTCCCCCCCTCACTTGCCCTCATCTCATTTGCCTCACTACTGCTGCTGCTTTCCTCATTCTCTGAAATTACAATGGCACAGTTAGAATAAAGAATGATTTTTAAATAAAATTAATACAAATGTCTAATATTTCAAAAGATTCGTACCACAGTTTACTTGAGTACAATATGTGTGGTCACTGGTCAGCGGATCAGCATGCAGTGGTTCTGCTGTACTTCTCACTGCGGGATCCTTCCTCCTCCTTGGTTCAGGGCGATGAACAAACAGGGTTGGAACAGCATCAGCCCTGAGTCTCACCTTGCCTTGCCTAAGGTTAGTAAACTGTCCCTCCTCAAAATGTACCTGTAGAGTGGTGTATTAGTTTATTTCCTGCCACATTTAACAGCTTAATTGCAGCCTTGTGCAGTTGAGAGCAAAACATGTAGAGCCTTGATTGAAAACATTTGAGAGTGCACATTAAACTCACTGCACACAGCTTTTTGGTATTGTGATCTCTGGTCATGGTGAGGTTGCTCCTGCTGACTTGAGCCAACCATTTTCTTCTTCTCTCTGCGTCTTTGGAGAAGCCATAATTCTGATTCCTCCCTCAGACCGATTGCTATATGCAGGGCAGCCAACCATGGTAAGATAATCAACCTATAAAGGTATTATTAAAATATAGAAATATTGAACTAAACCAAAAATATAGAGATGTAAAATTACATTATAAAATTTTATCCAACCCTAAAATTTGTGATTTCAAAATTTAACCCACTGACAAATTTTTGTTTAATAATCAAAATAAAGTTATTCAAAAGAGTTTCATTAGGTCTTGAGTGGATTGCTCATAATTAATTATTCAGCTTAATTGTGCATATGTAATGACTAAACATAATGTTGGTAAAATGCTTTATTAAAAATGCTATTATACATGTTGTACAAGTTTGGTGTTAATTTTTTCACAATTAACACTTTTTCAATTTACTGTGTTTGACCATACAGTTTTATTGAAAATTTCTTTTTAATTAGTTGCTATAGAAGCCAGATAAACTGGGTTATAGATACACATGTACTGTCTTCACATAAAACTATAAAGTAATGATTGTAAAATGTATTCTACTGAACATAATAGATCATCATTCAAAGCATAAACAGCTACGTATTTTCTTCAAGATAAGCTGGAGCTAATTCTAACTTTCAATAAACCACTTTAAAATGGATATTACAACTCAAGTTTAGGACTTAAAGTTATTACATATGCTTATATTAGAGCAGTGTGTTGCATTACTACATTAAATCTATTGCTATAATATATTATAGTAATGTATGTGGTCTAAATGTGTTCTACAATGTGTTAGGATTGTCGTATTCCTGTAATGTAGAACAGTCATGGGTGTCTGTCTTCCTACAAATGCTCGGAAAAAAACATAGGCTACTTTGTGAAGGAATAAAACACAATATATAATATAATATAATATAATATTCAATAATTACCAAAAATTGCCAGGGGAAATGTGATTATATTCAATTTTTGTGATTTGTCCCACCTTACGTCGTTCAAACTGACGTACGGCGCTGGGATGTTTGGAACTATTGAGAGCTCCATAGACCACGTGACCGCGAGTCGGTGAGTTCAAAGCGTGTCGCAACTCTCTCTTTCTACAGCTCTGGTGCAGCCATCATGCGTCACTCAATACAGCGTCCGTGGGGAACTAGGAACTTTTATCTGCTGCATGCACTTAAATCACGCAACTAAAAATTCATTATTTAATGGAAAAAAAATATCCAAAACGGTACGCAAGTGGACCGAACCGAAACGGTTCAACACACCCCCGTGAACCATTACACCTCTAATATTTATATATATTTTTTCATCAATACATTTAGAATTTTCATGCACAACTACATTGAGGCACAAATTTACCACCAGAAAAAAAAACATTTGGCATTTTATAATAAATAGTAAAGCTTCTTGTCTTTTTCCAATATTCCCCTCTGTTATGAAAGTGCTGGAAACCCATTTGCACTCTGAATATTTTCTCCATATCTTGCAGCCATCCATGCAGTTCTATCAGTGTCAGGAGAACATAACAGCTCTGCTGGTGAACAAACAAACTAATACTTCTCCAAACGGAACGGCATGGGAAGACAAACAATACAAGCCTCTCCTCCCTCTCCTATCTAAGCAAATGGGACATCAGTTCACACAGAGGCAGAGCAGGAGGAGGCAACTCATCAAATACAGACTAGTGATGTAAACTAGCTGCTAGGTGTGGAGAAATATCTCTATGTGTGCAACAGATTATTCACAAGAGATGCCGTTTGAAGAAGATGTCCTGGAGTTCAGTGACTCTGACTGCTGAGGTTTATTATGAAGTCGGAAACAGTAAATTATTACAACAAATGGTGCTGTCAAACAAATTTCTGCTGTCTTCATGACAAACACTGTGCTTACTCAAGCATCGGCAAACAAGCTGAACATAACATGAGCCTGAAAAATCTCTATAACCTTTTCTTCAATGGAGTGTGAGAGTGAGGTTATGACATCTTATCACTGTTGTAAAGTAGTACTTTATAGGCCCAGTGTGTGATACTTTTACCAGTTTACTATCAAATCCTGTGTTTGCAGTTCACAAACTTGTCCTTTTTCACTAATATTTCTCACCAACATCAATTCTAAATATTCCTCTCAACTTGAAATTATACATTTTTTATATACATAACAGGGTTTTTCCTGGCTCGAATTGAGGCAGAGGTGGTACCATCCTGACCATGCGCCAGAAAATGCATACTACAGGTGCTGGCCAGTAAATTAGAATATCATCAAAAGGTTGAAAATATTTCAGTAATTCCATTCAAAACGTGAAACTTGTACATTATATTCATGCAATGCACACAGACCAATGTATTTCCAATGTTCATTACATTTAAATTTGATATTCATAAGTGACAACTAATGAAAACTCCAAATTTGGTATCTCAAAAAATTAGAATATTCTGAAAAGGCTGAATATAGAAGACACCTGCTGCCACTCTAATCAGCTGATTTACTCAAAACACCTGCAAAGGCCTTTAAAAGGTCCCTCAGTCTTGTTTTGAAGGCACCACAATCATGGGGAAGACTTCTGACTTAACAGCTGTCCAAAAGACAATCATTGACACCTTGCACAAGGAGGGCAAGACACAAAAGGTGATTGCTAAAGAAGCTGGCTGTTCGCAGAGCTCTGTGTCCAAGCACATTAACAGACAGGCGAAGGGACGGAAAAAATGTGGTAGAAAAAAGTGTACAAGCTCTAGGGATAACCGCACCCTGCAGAGAATTGTGACGACAAACCCATTCAAAAATGTGGGGGAGATCCACAAAGAGTGGACTGCAGCTGGAGTCAGCGCTTCAAGAACCACCACGAGGAGACTCATGAAAGACATGGGATTCAGGTGTCGCATTCCGTGTGTCAAGCCACTCTTGAACATGAAACAGCGCAAGAAGCGTCTCGCCTGGGCCAAGGACAAAAAGGACTGGACTGATGCTGAGTGGTCCAAAGTTATGTTTTCTGATGAAAGCAAGTTCTGCATTTCCTTTGGAAATCAAGGACCCAGAGTCTGGAGGAAGAGCGGAGAAGCACAGAATCCACGTTGCATGAGGTCCAGTGTAAAGTTTCCACCGTCAGTGATGGTGTGGGGTGCCATGTCATCTGCCGGTGTTGGCCCACTCTGTTTCCTGAGGTCCAGGGTCAATGCAGCCGTCTACCAGGAAGTTTTAGAGCACTTCATGCTTCCTGCTGCTGACCAACTTTATGGGGATGCAGACTTCACCTTTCAACAGGACTTGGCACCTGCACACAGTGCCAAAACCACCAGCACCTGGTTCAAGGACCATGGTATCCCTGTCCTTGATTGGCCAGCAAACTCGCCTGACCTTAACCCCATAGAAAATCTATGGGGTATTGTGAAGCGGAGGATGCAATACGCTAGACCCAACAATGCAGAGGAGCTGAAGACGACTATCAGAGCAACCTGGGCTCTCATAACACCTGAGCAGTGCCACAGACTGATCGAGTCCATGCCACGCCGCATTACTGCAGTTATTGAGGCAAAAGGAGCCCCGACTAAGTATTGAGTGCTATACATGCACATTCTTTTCATGTTCATTCTTTTCAGTTGGCCAACATTAGAGAAACAAACATTTTTTCATTGGCCTTTAGAATATTCTAATTTTCTGAGATACCAGATTTGATGTTTTCATTGGTTGTCACCTATAAATATCAAAATTAAACGTAATAAACATCGGAAATACATTGGTCTGTGTGCATTGCATGAATATAATGTACAAGTTTCACGTTTTGAATGGAATTACTGAAATATTTTCAACCTTTTGATGATATTCTAATTTACTGGCCAGCACCTGTATACTATACTCTGTGCATTCAACTGCCTCACTTTTTTAAAGGCAAAATATTTTAAAAAGCTCAATAATATGCATTAGATTAGTGTTTAGTTCCCTTTTTCCCATCTGATATTTATAGTTAAAAATATTTTTCAATATATGATCCTCATTTCAGCAACATTTTAGTTTTGTATTAATAACACTTATCTTAGTCAAAATAACACATTAATATATCCAGTAAAATATAATGCATTTCATTAACATGCATTTATATTGGAATAGTAATAACGTTTAATTTCTGCTGCTAACAACGTAATGGTGGCCTGTCTATTATGTACGGGTTAGGGTTGGGGGGTGTTCCGTTTTGCCTTGGCCCACAAAATGCCTTGAAACGGCCCTGGGTGTGTGAGTTTTGAAGGTGATCTGAATTGTATCAGATGTATAAATATTGCATGTGTATAACTTATTACTTTATACAAGTAAAAACGTGTAGTGGAGATAAATCTACCTACATTTTACTTTTCAACACTTTGTTTTATTTTCTTGTTTTTATTTAACTATTTTCATGTCCTGTCTGTCTCTCATCTTCCTGCATCTCCTCTAAACTCACCAGAAAAACTGTTGCCTGGATTCTTACTTTTCACCTCATCAGTTACTTTTAAAATATGCAGATCAAAGGGATCTCCTGACCGCAGAGCGGAGTGCGCCTTTCAATGCTGCATTAGTGAGGTGAAATCACAGCAGCACACGATGAGAGGAGCGCGTCAGGAACAAATAAAAGACAGAATACCAGAGGATTTAAACAGATATGAACAATCATGTGTTATTAATAAGGTTTTGTTGCGCCACCTGGAGAATGTATCGTGCGCCGGACGCAGCGGGCGCACCAAAGATCAGCTCTCTGAGTCCTCTCAACAGAATCCCGCTACGTTGAGAGTCCATAAATATTGTAATATAGGCAGAAACTTGATCCTTCCCTGAAAGATATTGTAGCGACATGAATGACCTCATACATATTTGTGACCCAAAGGTCACACTTTCCCAGCTGGGTCGAGCTGTAACTTTTGTTCCACAGATTATCCATCACAGGAGATGACAGTTTGCTAAACACCATCTTTATTTGGCTGCTGTTCCATCCCAAGATGAAGGACACTTCAAGATTTTAAAATAATAATTTTAAAATAATAATTTAATAAACTGTTTTACTGTTTATTACAATCATATAATAATCATCATAAATAATCATCATGGTTCAGTATAAGTGTATTTGATTACTGAAATGACTTATTATTCTTTGGGTTAATAATAATTATTATACATGATAATCAGTAATGTGTGATCAGTAACCAGAAGGTCATTCGCACGTGTACACCTCATGCAGGACTGGATCCAGGGTAAAATATAACCACCTCACATGTCTTTACTCCATAACAACGAGCTTTCTGACGCTGAGAGGGCGTGTTCTGAGGTTTTGTTAAAACCAAATCTCTGCAGCTGAAGTTCAGTTCTTGAGCCCACCAGAGGACGAGGGACGGCCGCCCAAGCCTCCACTAAGCTGTTCTGTCATGCCAATAGAATTACTCCGAATAAACGCACCTGTAACCAGCTGACGCAAAAACTCCTTCCAAGTTATTGATTTTGAGAAGCAAATAGTTTCATCAGTCGTTGTGTCCCACGGAGACATCTCAGGACCGATTTGAGTCGCACCGAGGTCCCTCTACCAACCTCGTGCCAGGAGGGAACCATCTCCACCTGACATCTCGGATCCACAGAGGGTCTCCTGAACTGGGTGAGGTAGACATTGGCCGACAGATGGCGTCTGTATGCTGTTCTCTCTAAGAACCCATAAGTTAGCTGCAAAATAACGTTTTTCCACTCAGAACGCTTTCTCTCTCTGAAAGAAATCTTCTGAGATTCATTCACGCATCCAAACCTCGCATTTCATTTTAGCTTTCCATCCAGACAGGTTTGCTTTTAATAACAAGTTTAATATCAAGCTGTTGCAAATTGTCAGTTATAAATTGTCATTTTTCAAATTTTCATTTTTCTAATTCTTAGTAATAAATTCTTAACTTTCTAAACCTGACTCTTCTTTGAAATGAAACACAGAATGGTATATATTTGGTTGTTGAATAAGCAAAGATTCCTTTAAGCTTCTGATTCAATAAATAAACTTTTGCTAAAATTTAATTATTTTAAATTAAAAATTAATCTTTGGATTAAATATAGAGCAAGCTCGTTGGCGTATGAACTTCTATCGAATATATAAATATCCTAGATATTTATATATGATAGAAGCTTCATTTGCTAACTCATTTGATCTTCTTCAGGATCTAACAAAGCTGATAGCAAACAGTGTTAATTCAAGTATGTAGATTGCCAACGCTACAATATCTAGTCCATAACTCGATCCCTGCTTCTGGATGAAAAACAGGACATTTTGTTCAATGTAGGAAACCCCTCAGACACCACGGACAGAGAGTGAAAAGGGGACATGTCTGGGGAAAGAGGACGTATGGTCACCCTACAATAGCACCAACCATAAATATGTACCAACTAGCGAGAAAAGCTATAGCTATAGAAGATCAAATACATATATTTGATCTTCTTTTTCTGCAGCAGTTTTAGCGCTTTTCGATGCACCGCTGCTGATACAGCGCCTCTATGGTAGCGCAACGCTGCAACTGCAGTTAAAATAACATCCATATAGCTGGAGGCAGAGTGGAATCAGGCTGGGGTGGCACAAAAATAGCTGGAGGCGGCCGCCATGCAAATTTGAACGCAGAAAAAACCCTGCATAAACTGTGGTCGACGCTCCATTGTCATCCACCATCTTAAAATACAGTAGCTGTTTAGGGACATACCAGCTCCACATTACCCGTTTGGACTATGACTGTAATTCAATTCAATTCAGATACTTTATTAATCCCAGAGGTAAATTAGAGTTTCAGTACACACAATTCTGAGATCAGACATACATAGGCAAATACATAAGACAAGAACTGGTCACTGTGGTCATTCGCAACCCAAGTCGTGCTACCTTAATAGAGATCAGAGGGGTTTACCAGAGGATTGGGTCAGGTGTAGGGAAAAAAAGGCACTTCAGAGTTACCCTCCACAGGGAGGGCAGCTTTGCTATGCAAAAAACACCTCAGACACAAATGCAACACACTTCAGGCATAACACAACATAAGTGTCCACTAGATGGGGTGGTAGGGTTTGGGACTTTCCATATGTCAGTGAATGTGGCCGCGATAACCAGCACTCGTCACCTCAGTCCGGACAGGGGGAGGAGGTCGTTGGGTTTAGAGGGCACAGTTACTCCTAGAATGATTCAACGGCCTTCACAGCTCCCGCCCAGGCTGGGATAGGGAGACAGAGTTGCCATGGCCACGGCAGCGTTTCAGCCTCACAGGCTCAAGGGCACCTGATTCAGATAAGAAATTGTTTTGGGGCCAGACAGAGATAATTTCTTCTTTGTCTTATCCTGAAAGAACCAGCAGAGGGCAGCAGTGTGCCCTGGAAGCATGGAGTCGGCTAATTCAACTAAGAAATAGAAAAGAATAGCTACACCGTTGTTGTACTTGTTAGTTTGAATATAAAACAATTAAATCAAAAGACACATAAAATTTGTCAGTTCGTCATCATGTCAAACACAAGAAAGCCGCATATGTTCAGACCCCCGCCGCTATTTTCTGGACGCCAGCCACCGATTAGTGTCTCTGACTCCCAAACTCACCTCAAGTTGTTCATCCGTCTTTTCCTATTACCAGAACTCCTGATCCGGTCCCAACGTGTTCGTTCCAAAGTCTTTCTACTCAAGTGTCCTCTTTTCCCGCAGCTGGCCGTCTCGTCCAACATGCTCGAGCGCTCATCCGCTAGCTAGTGGCTAAATCAGCATTGTTTACTTGATCTCCACAGCACTCTACTAACAGCGATGTAGTTCTTCACGCGTTACTGAGACGCTTCGACTCAGAAGGCTTCTTCTCAAATGTTACCTTTAGACCTGGGTCTCATTTTGCTGGTAATCCGTGCTGAGTTTACACACAGCATACACAGCGTCACCCCGGCTCTAACCATGGCTAACTAGTAGCTTGTGACACCCATCTCTTGATCTCCAGCATGTCTCCGGCTCACCTCCACTCCTTCACCAGCCGTGGCTAACGAGCAGCTAGTGATCGCTCCATATCCATATAAGCTGGTAGCGGCAGCCAGTTTGTTTTCATCGAGCGCACGATGGGCCGCGTGAAACGGGTGTTGTGAGAAATTATGTTCCCCTGAAATATTCTGTTTCCCTTAGGCAGGCAAGAGCAAATATTTCCAAATCCACAGAACTTATTGTCCATTATGAGAACTAAACTAACTCAAATAAAAGGTGGTTAAACTGAGAGAGATTACATCCTTTTACATAACTTTCAAAAATGATAAATAAGCTTGCTGCAAAAGAGTGAACAAGAATGTTTTTACTCTATCTTTTTTATTGTTTTTAGGAGGAAATACAGATAAAAAATCACAAGTATAACATTATTACATTACATAATTTTTCAGTAAAAGTTGATCACAAATGTTGTGAAAATAGCCAGAAGTGTGATCTCCTGACATGGCGGGACAGAATATTTCAGGGGAACACAATTTCTCACAACACCTGACCTCCCAGCTGACGTCACCCCTCCTCTGTGTGTGAATCATGACAGCTTCAAGAACAGAACTAGCTTGCTTCCTTCAGAACTGGTAGGTTGATAAACAGTCATAAATATAAATACTTTTTTAAAGAGGTTGAGTAGCTTGTTTCAAGCTTTGTGTGGGTTAGGCTACACAGGTTGGAAACTGATTATACAGTCAAACTCATGAGTGAGCCACGGTAGCTGCAATACTGTCTCAGAACTGCATGGTGCTAAAGAGTCACATTTTTTCACCATGATTTCAATGAATTTCACACATGGGGCCTTGAAATTGACTGTGTGTATTTTCCCTGGCGATCGGGGAGTACATAACTACATCATTGCAAGAAAGCTGTATTTTTGTGTATGAGTAAGTCCTTACCAACAGATGGCCATTAGGGTCAGAAATCCCTGGGAGCGCTATTTTCAATTGAATACTTTGTCAGATCAATCAACCTTCAGCAAGATGACAAACACATCAGACTCCCTTTCATCACTGGCAGTGAGCAAAGAGGCAAATGTCTAAAACCACAACGTTTACTAATGGAGAAAGTTCTGTAACCCTTTTTGTCCTCACAGGCTCCCGTAAAAGGAAACCTTGCATCTAATATGGCGTCGCCCATGCAGAGTCTTAAACCCTCTCCTATGTATTTTAGACCCAATTTTTATGGTTATTTTACAAAGTCGCCAATATTTTTGAACCACTGGGCATCATTTATTCATTTTCAACAACATTTTGATGGATATTTCCAAAAATCAACAGTAAAAACCATTTTAACTCCATTATGAGCTGTAATAATTAACAGATAGGACAAATCTATTGTAATTTATTACTAAATTCCAGATAGAAAAAACACAACAAAAAATAAATAATTAAATTACCTAAAATATTTTTCTCTGTCTCTCTCTGAGGAGACTCACACACACACACACACAGACAGCGCTGCCAGGCTTAAGCTGCGTCAGGACAGAGACAGCACTCTGGATGCAACATCAGTCAGTCTCCACAAGCAACACTGCTCATGTCTGCCTTTGTTTAATTTACGGGAGACACCACGGACTTCTCAGCATTTCCTTTGCCACGCCCAACGTGCTTGGAGATTACATGGTCCTGAGAAGTGTGTGTGAACAAACCCTACCGATGCAGGACACGGACCGGACCGAGCCAAATGTGGAAGTGACATCAGAGTGAGTGTATGGACTACCGTAAAGCATTACTACTTGTCATGAGATAGGTGACTTTGTGGGACTTCAGAGGAGTGGTCCTGAGACTCTGAAGTTGTAAGTGTGGTATTCTGGCCACGGGGCTGGAGGGGCCTGAGTCACTTTTCATTAAAGGGGCATTATGGAAGTTTGACAGCCAAAACATGTATAGAAATAATAAATTTCTTCTTTATACATTCTCCTGCAATGTCCTGGTCCTGTAGAATGAGCCCTGGCATTTTTACTGTGATCGCCTGTTTTTCTGTAAAATCACAGAAAAAGAGAGTTGCTCGGGTCGAGCAGGCTGCTTCATGCGCGTTCACGCTCAGGCATAGCCCATAGCATTTGCTATCAGTAGCTTTAGCAGCAGAGAGTGAGGTAGTGCCAACTTAGCGACTTTGTCGCTGTTCCTAACGCCTAGTGACGGGCCTAGCTACAATTCTGAGGACCCTTAGCTACTTTCTGTAGAACTTTCTTCTAGATATTTCCTGCAAATTAGCATCAAAATAACCATTTTCAATTCGAACCGTTCTTTGGTTTGACGTTGTTTCAGCTGTCATCAAGGATATAAAAGTTACCGATACTGTGAATGCTACCAGAGTGTAGCTCACCTTGTCTGACTCCCATACTAAAGACCTGGGTTCGATTCTGGGTGTGAACATTGTTCATTTAGAGTTTATTTTTTACATTAATGGTATATTTTTTTACAGTAAGATGCCCACATTTTTATTTGAGACTCGCCGAACGGCATTGAATTCACAGATAAAAAAGATGTGGGTTCAACTTTCACTTTGGAACAACTTTTCAAGCAAGGGAAGGGAATGATCTGAGCATGCAGGAGAACTGACCCATCATAAACCTTTGTCAGCTGTGCTGAAGAGAAAGGTACAGAACCAAATTATTTAATTAATTAGCTGCACTTTCTCCTGTCCTCTGTCCTCCGGGCCACACACACACACACACACACACACACACACACACACACACGGGACTGTCTCAGCTGTTATTTTCGTTAAGGAGTGTGCACGTACAACATGAACGCCTCGTGCACGAGCCTACTATTGAAGCTGCCGTTACGCTTTTGGCCTGAGGGGGCATTCGCGAGCATAAAAATTCAAAACTCCGTAAAGTCCCTTTAACCGTGTAAATGATTATTTAAGCCAGACAGTCGTCTCTCGTCTTCCTCCGCTTATCCGGGTCCGGGTCGCGGGGGCAGCATCCCAACTAGGGAGCTCCAGGCCGTCCTCTCCCCGGCCTTGTCCACCAGCTCCTCCGACAGGACCCCAAGGCGTTCCCGGACCAGATTGGAGATGTAACCTCTCCAACGTGTCCTGGGTCGACCCGGGGGTCTTCTGCCGGCAGGACATGCCCGAAACACCTCCCCGGGGAGGCGTCCAGGAGGCATCCTGACCAGATGCCAAAACCACCTCAAATGGCTCCTTTCGATCCGGAGGAGCAGCGGTTCTACTCCGAGTCCCTCCCGAATGTCCGAGCTCCTCACCCTATCTCTAAGGCTGAGCCCGGCCACCCTACGGAGGAAACTCATTTCGGCCGCTTGTATCCGCGATCTCGTTCTTTCGGTCATTATCCAAAGCTCATGACCATAGGTGAGGATTGGGACGTAGATCGACCGGTAAATCGAGAGCCTGGCTTTCTGGCTCAGCTCCCTCTTCCCCACGACAGATCGGCTCAGCGTCCGCATCACTGCAGACGCCGAACCAATCCGCCTGTCGATCTCCCGATCCCTCCTACCCTCACTCGTGAACAAGACCCCGAGATACTTAAACTCCTCCACTTGAGGTAGGACCTCTCCCCCGACCCGGAGGTGGCAAGCCACCCTTTTCCGGTCAAGAACCATGGTCTCAGATTTGGAGGTGCTGATCCTCATCCCAGCCGCTTCACATTCGGCCGCAAACCTACCCAGCAAGAGCTGAAGGTCAGAGCTGGATGAAGCTAGGAGGACCACATCATCCGCAAAAAGCAGAGACGAGATTCTCCTGCCACCAAACACGACACACTCCACACCACGGCTGCGTCTAGAAATTCTGTCCATAAAAGTGATGAACAGAACCGGTGACAAAGGGCAGCCCTGGCGGAGTCCAACCCTCACTGGGAACAGGTCCGACTTACTACCGGCTATGCGGACCAAACTCACGCTCCTCTGGTAAAGGGACTGAATGGCCCTTAACAGAAAGCCACCCACCCCATACTCCTGGAGCGTCCCCCACAGGGTGCCCCTGGGGACACGGTCATAAGCCTTCTCCAAATC